>NC_136500.1:129397945-129440445 GCF_053919585.1 Euprymna scolopes | reverse complement strand
TAGCCAGACACACCAGAGACAATAAACATAACCAACTAATAAAAACAACGACACAATCTAGAAGAACCTAAATAAGACAGGCATTTAAATAACAAAACTAAACTCTTTAACAATTAGGGATCTAACACGTAAAATTATGACTAATACCAACACTAACACCAAAGCCGGAATATATTCCATACCCTGCCTTGATTGTGGAAGAATATACGTAGGAGAAACTCAACGTAATTTAAATAAAAGAATCTATGAACACAAAAGAGATGTAAAAAACAACAATACACTCAACACAATATTTTGTCACATCATGGAGAACGACCACCATTTTAATTTTAACAAAGCAACTTTCCTTAAACACATACATAACAGATCCACACGACGTTTAATTGAATCAGCTAACCCTAACCTGTGAGCTCCCATTCCAGTAATATAATTAAACAAAGAAAAGTTTTTTTTTTCCACATTGTTTCCTACCCGTCGAAAATAATTATTAAAGAGAATAATTTAGACACAGGTTAAACTCGAAATGCATATATATATATATATATATATATATATATATATATATATATATATATATATATATATATATATATATATATTTAAATCCGTTCGTAATTTCACTTAATTTTATTATTTTTATTTTACTTATTTACTGTAGTTTATCTTATCAGTGTCTATTTTTAGACCCCGTTTTTATCACCTCCTATTCTTATTTTTAGACGCCATCTACAGTTGCTACGCTATTTTATCCCAATTAAATTATCTCTAATTTTTAAAAACTCCCCCGTTTTATTTTATTTACTTAATCTATCACGGTTATATTTCCAGACGCAATCTTTTAAATCTCATCGATATTTTAACTTTTAAACGTAATCCACTACGCTAGTTTACTCTAATTTATCATTTTTCTCATAAAATGTATATATGTAAATAGACATCTAATTTACATAAGGAAAACACGCTGCTTACCCCCATCATTATATATAGCCCCAAATCTTCTGACTCTTTCGTCAATGACCATCCTCTCTTGAAAAAGTCCGCATTAATCGGGCGAAACGTTGAGTATTCAGGTCCTTTCAACTCCATTTTATTGCATATATATATATATATATGTGTATATATATGTGTATATATATATGTGTATATATATATATGTGTATATATATATATATATATATATATATATATATATATATATATATATATATATACAATAGGAAAAGTACCAGTGGTTGACTGCGTTCAAAAACAGCCTACAGAAAATGGACTCTGATTTATGCAAGTATGATAGCTTATGAAAAGGAAGGATTGTAAATTTGGGTTGAATTTGGGGGTTTCAAAACCAAAGCAAAATATGATTAAAATTAAAGTAAAATAGATAAACCCCATAATTTATTATACCATACCTGTTCACACTGAAACACTTATCACAATATTCTGTGGAGCTATATTAAAAAACCTTGTAAAACTTTGTGACATATTTCCATTCTATGGAGGTCAGGCGCCAACGAACACCCCCTAATTTTATTATACCATATTTCTTTAAACTAAAACATAATTATCAAAGTATAGTTACGCAGATAGATATGAAAAGTCTTTATTAAAGTTTGTGCCTATGTCCATTCTATGGAGGACAGGGGCGAACGCAGACCCCACAATTTTATTATACCATCTCTATTTAAAACATACTTATCAAAATCTATATCAAAAACACTTGTAAACGTTTATTTTTAATTTTTAAATTTTTTATTCCCATACTTTGGGGACCAGGCGCGTACGCAGGCCCCAGAATTTTAATGAATCATCATTATGCCAGATCAAACATACCCATTCCTGTGTCTCGATACATCTTCTATCTTCTATCATTATATGTGATCAGTTTTCTAAAACAGTCAACCATATAGGAGCCTATTCATGACCAGACACACACACAGACGTTCAGCTTTATATTATAGATGCATATATATATATATATATATATATATATATATATATATATATATATATATATATATATATATATATATATTAGGTGCTGTATATTCCCTACGCTTATCACGACATCATTTCCAGTCGTCCTGGACTTTTTGCCCCTGAATTCAAGCGGTGCCGATTATGAAGTATGGCGAGGGATTTCGAAATTCTTGCCACATAATTTCTCCAATCGTGTATTGTCTTATTTATTCACAGGCCTTCAAAGTTTTAATAAGCTTTAGTTTTAAAAACCTCTCCTTGAAATGTACAATGGATTCTGTAACAGTTAAAAACAATCGCAAAGCAATACAATATTTGACACAGTTTTTGGGTTTTTTTTTGCATGACATGATCTGTAGGTTCAAACGCTGCACGTACATTTTTTAATGTTTTTTTTTTCTGTTAACCATAGATCCATCTCTTCTATTATTTGATAATCGCTTTAACATGTTGGTGTGCAGTGATTCCGACCATAAAGTATTTGTTTTGTATTTTATTGCAGTATTGAACATATATGTTGTGTTTCGTCATAAAAAAGGTTCATTTGCGGTTCATCAAACCAGATTTTAGTAAAGAAAGAAAAAGATGGCCTGAAACTGGTAGTCGTAAATATTAACCAAATGAGCGTAGTAACAATAAACTAAATATTTAGTTTCATCATCAAGACGCCATTTTGAACGATAAATTAACTCAAAGTCGATTTCCAGAGCGCAGTTAGTCGGAAGTAATCACGAGGACAAATATTTTTTCCTTGTTATTTTTTTTTTGTTGTTGTTTTTGTCGACGGAGTTTTTGCCGTGAGAGCTTGGTAATTGGCTCGTCAATTTGAAGAGGAGCGAAGGGTGTCGTTCGAAATGGGGAGACGTCACAATTGATAAAGAGAAAGCTAATACTAACAAGAAATAGTTGTTCAGCTGACACGTAGATGAGCTGCGGATCAAAATTAATTGCAGACAACCAATTAACTATGCAATCCATCCGATCCGATTGGATTTCTTTCACTCAGAAATATACACGTTATACTAATACATGCCTAACGGCAATATATATATATATATATATATATAGTTTTTTTTTTAAATATAATTATATTTTCAAAAAACAAATATATATTTAAAAAACAATATATATGCCGCTCTTCATTTGGGGGTACCAAATTGGTCAAAGGGAAAAGTATTCGCAACTCGCGTTTAGGTAAAAATGCACTTCCGTAAAAATAATTGAATTCATTTAAAATGTATCGCAAAATAAAATAACATCTACATCTATCTATCAATCTCTCTCTCTCTCTCTCTCTCTCTCTCAATATATATATATATATATATATATATATATATATATATATATATTTATATTATATGCTCCGTGCTTCCTAAAAGTGAATTACTAATAATACTACACACTTGGCCGTGAACGGCGCTACACATCGAACTGGAACAATATGCAATCACCATGTTAGATAACTAAACTCTGCCAAACGACTTCATGGCAAGTAAGAAAAAAAAATGTTTTGTATTGCTTTTTTTAAAAAATCCGGAATATAATAATTTAATAATTTAATAATGTAATAATTTAATAATGTAATAATTTAATAATGTAATAATTTAATAATTTAATAATGTAATAATTTAATAATGTAATAATGTCATAATTAAATAATGTAATAATGTAATCATTTTATGTATTAATTTTATAATTTAATACTGTAATAATTTAATCATCTAATAATTTAATAATGTAATAATTTAATATTTATATAATGTAATAATTGAATAATTTAATAATGTAATAATTTCATAATATGATAATGTAGTAATTAAATAAAGTAATAATTTTATAATGTAAAAATGTAATAATATTATAATGTAATATTTACTACTTTCATTAAGTTATCAATCTATCTACGTAAACATGAAACCATTTCATAATTTAATAACGAAATAAAGTAAAACTGTAATAATTTAATAATGCAATAGTTTTGTCATATAATAATTTAATAATGTTATAATGCAATAATTTAATAATTTACTAATGTAATAATGTAATACTTTAGTAATGTAACAATTTAATAATGTAATAATTTAATAATGTAATAATTTAATAATGTAATAATTTAATAATGTTATAATGTAATAATGTAATAGTGTAGTAATTAAATAACGTAATAATGTAATAATAAATAATTTAATTATTTAATAATATAAAATAATAATTCAATAAAGTAATAATTGAATAATGTAATAATATAATAATGTAATAATTTAATAATGCAATAATGTTATAATAAAATCATTCAATAATGTAATCATTTAATAATTTAATCATTTAATAATTTAATAATTTAATAGTGTAATCATATTATAATTAAATAATGTAATAATTTAATAATTTAATGATGTAATAATATAATAATTTAATAGTTTAATATTGTAATAATTTAATATTTTGTTAATGTAATAATTAAATAATTACATAATTTAATAATGTAGTAATATAATAATTTAAAATGTAAAAATTAAATAATTTAATAATGTAATAATTTAATAATGTAATAATTTAATACTTTTATAATTTAATAATTTTATTATGTAATGATGTAATAATATAATAAGTTATTAATGTAATAATTGAATAATTTATTAATTTAATAATTTTTAATGTAATAATGTAATACTTTAATAAATTAATAATGTAATATTTTAATAATTTAATAATTTAATAATGTAATACTTTAATAATGTAATAATTTTATAATGTGATAATTTACTAAGGTAATAATTTAATAATGTAATAATTTTATCATATAATTATTTTGTTATGTAATAATGAAATAATTTAATAATTTTATAATGTAATAATTTTATAATTTAATAGTTTAATAATGTAATAATTTAATAATGTAATAATTTAATAATGTAACAATTTATAATTTAATAATCTAATAATGTAGTAATTCAATAATTTAATAATGCAATAATTGAATACTTGTATAATTTTATAATATAATAATGTAAAAGGTAACAATGCAATAATTTAATAATGAATAATTTAATAATGTAATAATTGCATAATGTAATAATTGAATAATGTAATTATGTAATAATTTATTACTTTAATAATTTAATAATGTAATAATTTAGTAAATTATTAATCTAATAATGTAATAATTTAATAAGGTAATAATGTAATAATTTAATAATTTAATAATGTTATAATTTAATAATCTAATAATTTAATAATGTAATAAATATATATTTTAATAATGAAATAATGAAATAATTTTATAATGTTATAATTTTATGATTAATAATTTAATAATATAATAATTTAATAATGTAATAATTTAAGTATTTTATAATGTGATAATTTAATAATATAATAATGTAATAATTTAATAATGTAATAATTTAATTATTTAATAATTTAATAATGTAAGTATTTTATAATGTAATAAGTTTATAATTTAATAATGTAATAATTTAAGTATTTTATAATGTGATAATGTAATAATTTAATAATGTGATAATTTAATAATTTTAATGTAATAATTTTATAATGTTATAATTTTATAATTAATAATTTAATAATATAATAATTTAATAATGTAATAATTTAAGTATTTTATAATGTTATAATTTAATAATTTAATAATGTTATAATTTAATAATTTAAAATGTAATAATTTAATAATTTTATAATCTAATAATTTAATAATTTAATAATGTGATAATTTAATAATTTAAAATGTAATAATTTAATATTTTTTAATGTAATTATTTTATAATTTAATAATGTGATAATTTAATAATGTAATAATGAGATAATTTTATAATGTAATAATTTAATAATTTAATAATATAATTATTTAAGGATTTTGATGCTTTAATTAATTTTCCTCCCTTCGAGGATAAACTTTGAAATAAAATCGATTTTTAATGTGGGGAATATGCAGCTCCCCCCAAAATTGAGCTCTTGATTATAAGAAATAATAAACCTTTATATTTTGTATTTATTGCGGATTATTATCCTCATCTTTCTTCGTTCTTGCTTCACGACATTCCTCTGACCTTCAACTATTTCTCTGGCCTTCGTCAGGTGTAAACCGCGACGTAATAGGAACTCCGAATCTCCTAACTACATCTTAAGCAATTACTCCCTTCCATAGTTGTTTGTCTTCTCACAACGTTTTGGCTAAGTAAGCCTCTGGCACGCTTTGGGTAGGATTGAAACCGCTATCTTCAGAAAATGCTCACTTCGAACCGTAGAGATTCAACGTCTCTATCCATTGCGCCACGGGCCCCAAAAGGCTATCAAGATTGAATGTGTTGGTCTTATAAATCCACTATATTTATTATCTTATCTTCCATGGTCAGATGAATACCGAATGGTACATATATTATTAAATTGAAATCCATTTATTGAGATGAGTATTATTTATAATTTTTACCACCTGACGAAGGCCAGAGAAATACTTAGCCGAAACGTCGTGAAACAAAAACTAAACATATGAGGATAATAGTCCGCAATAAATAAAATTTATAAATAATACTCATCTCAATAAATGAATTCCAATGAAATAATATATTTAAGAAACATTGTCTCAATCTAGAAAGATTTCTCCGATTAGTGGGGACATATTTGACTAAATGTAGCATTAGAACAGATACTACACTGTGTTCCTAATCAGAAGGCCAAGGAGTGTGATGCTGTTACATACCGTCATTTGACTGCAGTTTCCGTTATTATATATTATCACCATTCTTTCAAATTGGAAAATTAATTGATGCCGATTGAATAGACAAATTGATGCCCCCTCAGCGCACTAAAGAACCCCACACAGAAACACACACACTTCGTTATATGCATTGGGTAAAAATATAAATATAGCTTATCCTCCCCCATGGATCTCGAAACACTTTCGATAAAAGGTCATTAATATCGGTTCACGAATTGAGTGAGGAGTTATGAAATGTCATAATCTGAAGATTCGGTCAGCTCACATTTACAAGCGATGAAGCCACGCGCTATCGGCACTGTCGTGAAGGAGTGCGATTTAAAGTTCACGGCTACACGCGTGCGCTGTTCGACCGTTTGAGGTACAAAACGGCTTTTAACGCATTCGATCCGTATATGAGCCTAACGATCAACCCAGGGCTCAACCAGCCAGCTTCTCAGCGAATCGTTTGGAATCATGACTCAGTGTTTCAAGTATCATTGATTAGAAGTGTAACTGCCTCCTTCATGTGTTGGCGCCTCCACCACCATTCCGTGTACGTTGTGTTCCGTTCTTTTACACTCATCTTTAAACAGAGATATTTATCTATTTATTAATTTATCTATTAATCTATCTCTTTATCTCTCACTTTCTCTGTCTCTCTGTCTCTCTCTCTGTCTCTCTGTCTATATATATATATATAGATGTATATATATATATATATATATATATATATATATATATATATATATATATATATATATGAGACAACAGTTAATAAAATATGTTAAAAAAACAGACACGGACACACATGCACGCACACAAACACGGACACACATGCACGCACACACACGCACACACGCACACACACACACACACTAATACACTCACGCATCGACAGACTCATAGACTTGCACACACGGACACACTCACACACACACACGCACACACATACACACACGACACGCACACACAAACACACACACTCACACATACTTTGCAAATATTTAGGAATATAGTTTTACAGTTTCAAAATTCTAAATAAGATTTTGATGTATGTAAACTGTGAATTTCTGGTTATGATAAAAATTTAGAGTCAAGCAACATAGTTCTTTGTGTGAGGCTTCGGCAAAAAATCCGGGTATCGGCTATATTAATCCTTTTATATTTAGCGTATAAAGAAATCATTTTAGTCAAGTGTACTTAAAAAAAAATAAGGATTTATGTAGCTGAAAAAAGAACACAAGGAATATGGTCTTATAAGCATTAGCTGATGGGTGGAAACAATGCCAATATGTATGAATCATGTAAACACATTAAGAGCTACAGTATATTTCATGTTAAAATTTAAAAAAAAATCCTGGCTTATTAACATGTATCGACGTGTTGCTATTAGTTAATATGTTTACATTTGGTGTATTTTAACTAAAACGATTGCCTTTTGTAGAGAGTGTCGCAATATTTTAAAAGTTGTTACGCGTTTTTTTAATAAGATCTAGATTCTGGAATCACTATTTTTCAGCTCTCAGCCAATGAGATTTGGCGGAATGTGAGAAGGAAAAATTTATTATTTTTCAATTGGGAAATGAACAGATTATGGTATGTCTATGGGTACAATTTCCATTTAATAACGGTAAAAGTGCAGAAATCCTCCTGTTGATGACTGGGAGCAGCAGGAGGACTTGCTATTTAGAGGCAAAAATAGGAACTGGTTCCTCTAAACGTAATTGCGATAGTGATGTTGCTTTTAGGATGAAATATAGGATTTTATTATAACGACTAAATGTTCCTAAAACGGCGTTCTTAACTTACATAAGATAGTGGCTAATAGTCCAGACATAACAAATTTACACACACACACACACACACACACACACACACACACACATATATATATATATATATATATATATATATATATATATATATATATAGTTCATAGAAATATTTTTCACTAGTTTTTAATGCAGGCGCCTGAATATTTTACACATATTTCCTTGAGTAGAGGTCGACTACTAAACAACTACTTGGATTGTATGTTTCTAAGAAAACTGCTAAAAATTTTATAATGTGGAATACAAAACTATTGGAAAAGGAAAAAAAGAAAAATAACTGGGCATATATAAAGTCCGCACTATATGTATATATATTTTAATATATATAAAACTAGATATATGTCTGTCTGTGTTCATATTTTCAAACTCTGTCTCCCACCTCGAAACTAAAAGTAGCAGTGTGGCACTAGGGGGTCTCAACTGATTGGATTTTCACGGACCGTCCTTTTATGGGTTTTAGCGGGTTAAAATAATTTTTAAGGAGTTAAAAATAAGTCAAAATTGAAAAATCGTTAGTGTATCAAATATATATATATATATATACATATATATATACATATATATATACATATATATATATACATATATATATGAGCAAACAGATAATAAAATATGTTAAAAACACTTTCAAATGAGTTAAAAACATATTTAATCTGAAAAGGAGACACTAGATAAATGGATAGTCCTTAATCCGCGGAGGTTCGAAGAAATACTCTCTTTCTCATCAGAGGGTAGGAAGTAGCAAAATGCGGGATCGGATTTTGCATGCAGAAGTATTTGATGAAACAACAAGTAAGTCAAAGATCTTATTTGTAAACAACAAAAAAAGTTAATCAGAGGGAATATGGTAAAGAAAAAGGTGATTACACATGAATGGATAGTCTGGTGGAAGATAAAAAAATCCAGTGACGGTAAAATCCATATGTAAAACTTCAAGAAAGTTAAAATATATATATATATATATATATATATATATATATATATATATATATATCAAAAACGATATTATTTTGCACCAATCAAAGTGTTCATTTTTAATTTTTAAACAAAAAATGATATGCGTGTCACGTTGGTACAGTGGTAACGCCACCAGCTTTGAATACTATAGCTTCGCTTTCGGTTTCGATTGTAGCTGATATCAGCTAAATACTTTCCTGACGATCGAAACAGACGTCATGTAGTTTTTGAGTAATATACTCTATTACAGTATTTTTCTGTAGCTTTACATTGTAAACAAATGCAATGCAGCAGTTAAAAGCATAGCATTTTTTGCAATATGTTAGATATTCTCTAAGTTTTAAAAAGTGATCGATTCATGGCCATGATATTCAGCAGAGCATCAGCGAACAGAAATGAAGCAGAAAAGCAAATAAAGCGAATCCGCACGAACCCATTCTGTTTTTCTTCATCATCTGTGAAGACCCAAAAAGCCACTTGCGAACAAGGATTAATGATTGGCAGGTGATCGTTAGGTAGTCGTACTTATCGGTCTGGTGAAAATACCAGCGGCGTACAAAAAGTAATGCCCCTGACCCACTCTCAGTTGTCTCATCTAGCTGAAATTTTGCACGTGCAATCATTTATATCTCTACGGGTTATGTGGCAAATTACAGCTCTGAACTAATTGTGGTTTTTGTTTTACAGGTGTTTGAACTGAGTCAGGTGTGAAATGGAGCCTGTTGAATGTCGATCAGTGTTCCGGTTTTTGTATTTGAAAGGACGCACACCACAGGAGACTTTTGATGAAATGAAAGCAACTTATGGTGATAATGCTCCATCATATGACCTTGTAAATTCAAACATGGCTGGAAGTCTGTGGAAATAACTCCCAGACCGGGTCGCACCCCCCTTCTGCCATTGATGAGGCATCTGTCCGTCAAGTTGAGGCTGCCATTTTGGAAGATCGGCGCATTACTATTCGCCAAATAACCCAAGATATCAAGATTAGTACAGGGTCTTTGGAAACAATCATTCATAACCATTTGCATATGCATAAGGTGTCTGTCCGATGAATTCCCAGATTGCTCACACCATTCCAGAAGGGAGAACGCGTTGGTGCTCGAGAATTAATTAGGAAATGTGCCAAGAAGATGAGTCAAAGTTTTTCAAAAGACTGATTACACAGGATGAAATCTGGGTCCATCACTATGATCCAGAGATCAAAGCCTAGTTAATGCAGTGGAAGCACTTGGACTCACCACCTCCAAAGAAGACAAGGGTGCAACCCTCCGCTGGTAAGGCCATACTCACAGTCTTCTGAGACCAGGACGGAGTAGTGATGACAGATTTCCTGGCAAAGGGTACCACATAATAAGAGGAGCCTATTATGCTTATCTTTCAAGGAAATTAAGGGAAGCTATCAAAATACAGAGGCAGGACAACATCAGCAAAGGTACCCTCCTCCTGCAGGACAACGCTCCGGTCCACAACTCGCATGTCGCCAGATCAGAAGCACGGGCGTGTGTTTATGAAATCCTTCCCCATCCTCCCTACTTTCTTGACCTTGCACCGTCTGACTTTCACTTCTTCCCAGCCATGAATTTCTTTTTGAAAGGAAAGCGTTTCCCAGATGATGCAGCCTTGATTTCTGAAGTCACGTCGTGGTTGGAGGACCAACCTGGCATGTTCTACAAAAACGGTCTCCAGAGCTGCATCAAACGATGGGAGAAATGCATAACTCTGAGAAAGCCTAATAACTGTGCCAAGTTTCGTTGCTCTACTGCTATTGGAAGTGGGCCAGGGGAATTACTTATTGCACGCCCCTCGTAAGGTAGAATTTGACAATGTGAGTAGACTGTAAGAAATCCGTCACCATCAAGTTGACATAGCAGCTCTCGTGAGATCACAAAAGTTTAGCGATGCTGAGCATGGTCAGCACCAGATCGTGACAGATCGATGTAAATGCAAATTAATACGTTATAATGAGAGATAGACTGGGAGACAAAACCTCTTATACAAATATTAGGGCTCATCGGAATTGAAAACTGTTATTCGAAACGAAATAGTGAAGGAAGGATTGCTGCGTCGAGTGATCGAAACTTATGAAAGCTTGACGACAAGGCTAATTTTGATAGGGCGAATGTAATTTTAAAAATCGCAGTAAAAAAAAAAATGTCTTCTAAATGAATTATGCCACTTAATTGGCCAAGCTAAAATTAATGAGATTCGTTTTTTTTTTTTTAGTTTTATTTGAATTGATGTTTCGCATTTGTATTATGTTTAGCGTTTATCGACCTTGGCTCATTTTCCTTTGGGCGTCGATTGAGAAATACAATGCATGAATCATAAAATGCGAAAAATAATATATAAATGCGCACGTAAGCACACGCTCATTACACATTTACATTTGATACTATTTTTATATGCATACACTTACATCATATATCTTATATACATATATATATATATATTTATATATACATATATGCCTGTGTGTATGCGTATGTGTATGTATATATATGTACATACATAAGTATATATACATGTAAATATATATACATATGTATATATATGTGTGTGTGTATAGCATATATATGTATATATATATATATATATATATATATATATATATATGCATATACATAGTGTGTGTGTATAAAAATAATGTCATTATATATTTGAACCAATAATATAGTTATTAAACCTGCAAAAGTATTTTCAAGGAAAAAAGAAGAAAAAATCGCTACATCGTGTTGTTGAATATTCTCCGAATGTTTACTGTTAATGCTCACCGAAGTAACATTCATAGACATTAATGTCCTTTAATTTGAGTGTTAATTCAAATGACCTTAAGGTAAGATGCTGGTCTACGAAGTCAAAGTTGCCTTTAGTTCCTAGTTATTATTTAGTTCCTATTTTTGCTTCTAAATAACAAGTCCTCCTACTGCTCCCAGTCATCAGCAGGAGGATTTCTGCACTTTTACCATTATTAAATGGATAATTTACTCATAGACATAACATAATTTAGGACTAAGTTAGTATCTCCTGATCAGCAGTTAAGACTTTTTTCTATGGTCTCGAACGACTCCGGGTCGCCTTATAGAATCTCATTGACTGAAACAGATAGCTGTTTGGAGTGACTAAATGCAACTCTTTACCCTCGAATAAACATTAAAAAAAATATTTTTTATTTGTTCTTGTTATCGAGTTCTATCTAACAACCGTGTTACATTTATTGGTCCCTACATTTGAACATCTCAAACCTGAATTTAAATAAATTTCAAAAATATACTCACTCTTCAGTGTGTTGGTTAGTTTCTTTTTTAGTTTCTTCTTCTGCTGAAGTATCTTTGACTGAAACTGATGGCTATTTGTAGCGACCATATGTAACTGTTTACCCCAAATAATAAAAATATTTTGCTCTTTTCATTGAGTACTATTTAACAACGTCGTTGTCTTCATTACTTCTGACATTTGAACACCACAAACCCGATATATATATATATATATATATATATATATATATATATATATATATATATATATATATATATCAAGGGTGTGAGTTGATATAGAAACGTTGATTTAACCTGAATAACATAAAATACGCATCAAGTTCGCTTGAAAGCCAAATCACAATGTAATATTAGCAAAATAAACAACTATTTTACTTGTTTGAAATTTATCTTCTCTATATAAATAAAATGAACTCATTTTTCCCGTCTGATTTTGACCTTAATAGGATTAAAAATCAAGATATTTCATGCAAATATAATATCCACAAACGGCAGAACAATATCTGAGGTGTGTTATAGGCTTATTATTTCTCAAATTCCTCGATAATCTTAGATTTCTATACGTTTTCTGCTGAGAAGTCACGGCCAAAATCGGTTAAGATCAATGGAAGTGGTAAAATATTTTCTCTCTAATAAATTCCTCCCCCCCCCTGCCACCACTTAACACCGTTTGGGGATCGTTCACAAGGAACAGTTGAGAAGAGAACACCGGTTTGGCTTCGTAGTTCTTTCATGTGAAGTTATTTAAAATCACTAAACTAAGCTGCAGTGCTCTGTGGCGTAGTGGTTAGCGTGCTGGACAATTCACATTATATTTTCACGTTCGCGCCGACCTACCGTAGTCGTTTTTTTTTTTTTTTTTCCTAAACAACTGGAATGGACTTTTCTTGGTGGCCGAACTGTTAACGTTGCAGATGTTTTTTGTTTTTTTTCACACTTTATTTTCCTACTTTTACTCATGACTCCGGGTTTGATCCTTCCTACTTACCTATAACATTTTTTAAAACTTCCCCCCGTCCCGGAAACAAACACTCGGGCAACGCCGGGTACCCCCGCTAGTAACAAATAAATTTAAAATATATACTCCCTCTTCAGTGCGTTGTTTAGTTTCTTTTTTAGTTTCTTCTTCCGCGGCATGATGTAAAGTTTGAGAAAGAAGTCTCTTTGTTATGATTTTATGTTTGAACTGTGAGTAGGCAACGCGACAATAACGTCAAGGGTTTGAGTTCATATAGAAACATTGATATAATTTGAATAACAAAAATTACGTATCCATATATACAGTCCAACCCCGGGATGTGGTTGCCTAGTATACGGCTTTTTCAAATTACGATGTGCATATCGATGTTTTTTTTTCCGACTGTGAAGTTGTGAAAATATATTTATGGCAGTTAACCTTTGCACGCACTTAACTTTCGGATAAGAACACGTACGCCTCAGTATAGCTTAATGTCTATATTTATTCATATCTTACTACCTTTCATGACTCACGCATTGAGCACCGTTGAATTAAATACTGAAAATGTATACATAATATATTATAGCGGTTTATAATACAATATGTGCATATAGAAAAAGAATATATATATGTATATATATATATTTTTATAAAGCTCCCCTCTTCGGTAGAGCACTCTCGTAAATTATCTTACTCGCTACTTAATTTAGCTGAAATAATGCGAAGCTCGCAATTTGTTTACAACCAAAACGTTTGAGCCCTCTACGAGTAGCGGACGGATGTTTATTTAAATACGCATTCGGACAGTTTAATTTCGGCCACCGATTCCGTAGTCAGGGGGTAGGACTGCCGACTGTCATCACGACGGTTCTAGGTTCGATCCTCGGCTTGGGAGAGGCGTTAGTCTAGCGGCACTGATGAGTTGTGAAACAACGAAACAGGTCTGTATGTCGATGACTAAAATATATTGTATATATATATGTGTATATATATATATATATATATATATATATATATATATATATATATACAGGGTGGCCACAAAGTCACTCACCAATGTTAATTTAAAAAGCTAAAAAATAAAAAAGTTACTACTATGACATTTTTAATTTATATATATTTATATATATATATGCATATATATACATATATATATATATGTATATATATATGTATTGTTTATAATATTTTGAATTTTTATTTAATTTTATAATCTTTCAAATATATATATATATATATATATATATATATATATATATATATATATATATATTATAAAGAAGTGAACCATCGCATAAATTCAATCGACTAAAATAAGATGAAAAACGGGGTGAGGAAAAGGAAAAACAAAAACAAAAAATAATGGGGCAAGTTACATGTAACAAATGTACAATTCAATAAAACAAATAAGTCGATTAAAAACAAGATCGTTAAAATACACCCGAAGCGCTTATCGTTCAGATTATTTTTTCAATGGTCAGAAGTCTGAAAATTATTATTTTTTTAGAATATTTGGTAGTGGTATGGAGTAAGAGCGGAGAGGAGGTTAAAAAAAAACAAAAGAAACAAAAAAAACTGACTACCCAAATACTTCTAATTGAAGCCGGCTGTAATTTAACGATTTTGTTTTTAATCGACTTATTTATTTTATTGAATTGTACATTTGTTACATGTAACTTCCCCCATTCTTTTTCTTTTTCCTCACCCCGTTTTCCATCTTATTTTAGTCAATTGAATTTACGAGATGGTTCACTTCTTTATAATATATATATATATATATATATATATATATATATATTTGAAAGATTATAAAATTAAATAAAAATTCAAAATATTATAAACAATACATATATACTTCTTTATAATTATTCTAAATTTTGCCAATCGAACAAAGATATATATATATATATATATATATATATATATATATATATATATATATATATATATATATATATATATATATAGCATTGGGACCAAAGATAAATTATAAAAATTAAAATAAATAAATAAATAAATAAATGAGAAATAAAAACAAAGAAATGATCAACAAAAAAAACTTAACCTCATTAAATTAAAATGCTATCAACAAGTTTCGGACAATTTTTTTGCCTCGAGACCGTTACTGTTTACAGCAGCACGTTTGAACCAAAGTCAAATAAATATTTGACGAAGAGATCTATCTCAAAATATTATATAACACGGATATAGGACCAGACTGACTTTCCCGGGTGATCACGGTGCAAATGTAAATATAATGCGTATAAGAAACATATGAATATGTACACATGTATTTGTAAGTTGTATAAATAAAACTTTCTCACCTGCTTCAGCTTGTGTCTTTCCGTTACCTCTGCATTTTACCGCCTTTTACTCATTTCATATATATATATATATATATGTGTGTGTGTGTATATATATATATATATATATATTCAGTAATGTGATTGATAATTTAACATTCAAATTAGAATTAAATTAAAAATCCGTTTCACAAGAAGGAACAACAACAAAGTCAAATTATTGATTTTGTTGCTGTTCCTTCTTGTGAAACGGATTTTAAATTAAATTCTAATTTGAATTTTAATTATCAATCACATTACTGAATATTAAATTAGCTCTAGGATATTCACCTATCGAGCTTATTATATATCTGGATTACAACGAGCACGTTTTCTTTTCCTGTATTTTAATTAAATTAGTAATTTTACTATTACATTAAAATGCACTCTGCTCTTTATACTATTGTTCTAATCTCCTTTAAATATATATATGTATATATATATATATGTGTGTGTGTGTGGGTGTGTGTGTGTCTGTGTCTGTGTGTTTGTGTGTGTGTGTGTGTGATATAAAACTGAACGTCTGTGTGTGGGTCTGGTCACGAATAGGTTCCTATATAGTTGACTATTATAGAAAACTGATCACATATAATGATAGAAAATGTATCGAAACACAGGAATTTGTATGTTTGATCTGGCATAATGATTATTCATTAAAATTATGGTGTCTGCGTACGAGCATGGTCCACAAGGTATGGAAATAAAAAATTAAAAAAAAAACGTTCACAAGTGTTTTTGATATAGATGTACATAATAATACTTTGATAAGTATCTTTAAACTTAAATAGGGATGGTATGATAAAATTATGGGGTGTTCGTTCGCGCCTGACCTCCATAGAATAGAAATATGTCACAAAGTTTAACAATTCTTTTTAAATATAGATCCACCAAATATTGTGATAAGTGTTTCAGTGTGAACAGGTATGGTATAATAAATTATGGGGTTTATCTATTTTATTTTTACTTTCAGGATATTTTGCTTAGGTGTTGATACCCCCAAATTCGAAGCTATCTCTTTACAACCCTTCCTTTTCGTAACCTATCATACTTTCATAAATCAGAGTCCATTTTCTGTAGGCTGTTTTTGAACCCAGTCAACGACGGGTACTTTTGTTAGTATATATATATATATATATATATATATATATATATATATATATATATATATATATGTGTGTGTGTGTGTGTGTGTGTGTGTTGTTTTGAAAAAAAGAAAAACCGAATGAATTCATGAAATGATCAACGTTTCGTCCCTATTGCAGAGTACATCTTCAGGATATTAAAAGGAAAAACGCAAAAAACGAAAACGATCATAGACCATACGAAAATGAAAACGAAAGTGTGAATCGTACGGATACCAAATTATGTAGTTTGCTTACCTAAAACGTTATATACATATGTATATATATATTTATATATATATATATTTTTTTTTTACACAGTGATCACCACTTATCAAGGCCCGGAAGCCACTCAGGGATAAGGGTTATTGCAAGTACATCACGTTAGTGAGGAGATTTTATGAAGTGTTTAATTAGGGGGGCGGTTCATTAGGAATTTGTTAACATTAGACTTGAAGACATCCAAGTTGTAGTCCGGAGGGAAGCAGGCAGACGGAACAGAGTTCCACAGGCGTGCAGTTCTAAGAAAGAAGCTTTGCTCATGAAATCCGCGTTTTGATTTAGGCACAGATATAGAGTGGGGGAAATTTTTCACAGTGGATTCAGCTAGACGGGTGTTTTTCGTGAAAGTTTGGCGAGGGGGGACCAGGGATTGGAGTTCAGACGAGCACCTGCCATGAAAATAACGATAAAACAAGGATAGGCTCGCAACGTCTCTTCTGTGGGAGAGGGGTTGCAGGGTAGAGAAAAGGGCATCCCCCACTAAACCATGAAGTCTATTTTGTACTCTGTCAAGGCATGATAGGCTGTTTTTGGCAGCTCCTGAAAGAAATATATATATATATATATATATATATATATATATATATATATATATATATATATATATATAATATTTTGCTTAGTTTGTCTGTCCCCATGACAACTAGGCTGATCTGAATTGAAAAAAATTTAGGGGCATTTACTTGATAAGGTTAGCGAACTACATAAGTTGGTATCCGCACGGTTCACACTTGGGGATTAATAGGGATTAGTATTAATGCAAAATGAGAAAAAAATTAACAATATTCAACCATTAATTTGGCATAAAACACTCTATGACTTTAAACTGTTTTTGTTGGTCAACAAACCTTATACACAATACACACACACACACACACACACACATATATATATATATATATATATATATATATATATATATATATATATATATATATATATATATGTATATTAGGGTAGGTCGATTTGGGAACAGTACAAGATGGCATTTGAAGAAAGTTGTAAACAAATGGGAAAAGTTACCACAAGAAATATTTTTCTTTAAAATGTTGTATTTTGTTGAGCATTCCAACTAAAATACCAAAAATATTCGGACTTTTATTCCGGTATCGGCGTTAATTCGGTGATATATCGCTTAAATAAAATCCGATTTTTTACAAACAAAAACAATACAATACATTATAATAATAAATATTTTAAAGTTTAATATTCCGTATTTCAGACATTAAAAGAAAATATAAAAAATAAAAAAAAGAATTAAAACGTTATAATATTTAATTTAATATAGAAATATCTATCTGGAAGTTTTATTTGTTGGGTCATTATACGAAACCACCGGTTAAAGTTATGACCACATGCGCGTTTATGTTTACTGTTTAATTTTTTAATACACTCTTGAATTATCTCTGCGCCTTACTTTATCTTTAACAATCGCTCAAATTTTTCATTAAAATAGACTAAAATATAAGCAATACAACGTATATAATGATTCTGAATTGTTTCTATCTTAAAACGATAGTGTTTATTCATTAAAAATTTTACTGCGTGCGTGTTCGTGTTTACACTTTTAATAAACTGTTAAATTATCTATGCGCCTGATTTTCTCTTTAAATATTGCTAAAATTTTTCATTAAACTTAAATATAAAAATACAACATATATACTTATTCTGATTTGTTTCTGTTTTTAAAAAAATGTGTTTATTCATAAAAACAATTGTACGAGCCGAACTCGTTTTTCTCTTTAAACGTTAACAGCACTGTAAGTTATTGTATTTATTTCAAATTTTATCAAATTTATTTTTAAAAATTTTGGTACTCATGCACTTATGATACTGTGTTGAAATAATAATTAGTTGGAGAACTATTTTAACATCGAATTTAACTTGAAAATACGATTTTTAAAAATAGCACATTAACATAAGTGCATAGGCACCAAATTTTTACATAAAATTTATTTAAAAATTATTTGCATAATTTAATTTCTGGGTGTATTTTTTCAGATATTTTAATCCGAATGTCCTGAAAATCTACAATTACAACTCGCAGTAAAAATGTAAGGAAACTTTCCGGTCTGCCTACACCATTAAATAAAACGACGCCTCCAATTTATAGACAAGTTATTAAGTATAGTTACTATTTAGTAAATACTTATCCTCACCTTTCGAATTTTGCTATTTCCAAATTAATAACAAAGGAAGTTATGGATATTTGGAAAGCGGTTAATCCATGTTATACTCTTTTAAGTGAAATGACTTTTTTAAAAAAGGTGACTATACTATGTTTCAAGAAAGCCAAACAAATGAATAGAAAATCTCTCCCCACTTCCCAAAAGAAATTCTGGCTAGAAAAACTGGATTCACTATTTTATATTTCGTCCTGTTCTTGCAATCTACGAGTTTTAAGTTGTGACAACCGTCATATAAAATGCAACAAAGAAAATTGTCAGATTGAGCACATTATTTGCACATGTCCTCTTCAACAAAAGTTAAGTTATTTTCTTTTATTTCCAATGTCTTTGTGAGATAACCTTATATCCAAACTAATTTTCATAGTTTAATGCAAACTAATTTTTATATTAATCTGTTTAGATGAATTTTAATATCAGTCAAAACTGATTTTTCAGGTTCCAGTTGAGGACCGTAAAAGATTAGAGGAGCAAAATAGGGCCGAAAGTTACTTTTCAGTTTGATCCAATTGATAAAAGTGCTATAAAAAACGTAAAGACGAACGGGGATTAATAAAAAAAAAAAGATGTATATTCATCAGCAATATCTTCAATTTCAAATCTCCCGAGTAATATTTCCTCCCCCTCGTACTCATCTTCTCAAATTGAAGAACCAGAAGAAAAATATTTGCAGCGAAAAAGTCATCTAAGAGCGGCTTATTAAATTTCCCATATATGTTCTTGAGTTAGTCAGGGGGTGCATATCTTCTAATCTTGGAGCCAGCCTTGCTAATGCCTTACTCTTGGATTTGCAGGGTATGGGCCTTCTTATACCCAATATTAATATCAGCAATATTCTTATTGATAAATGTAAAGTGGGCAGAGCAAAAACTAAAGTGTATACAATTGCCCCCCCAAACAAAAAACATGATGAAAGTGTTGAACATCTGATATGGATTGAAGTTGTTGGGAGAATTGATAAGGATACATTGTTTTATAAAGAAATTGTAGAGGAAAATGGACAGAAAACTATGAAATAAAAATTAAGGAACCAGAACACCATTTAACTTTTACAATAGAGGCAACATATGAAAGTAAATATCTGGCACACAGAGTTCTTCCTAACAGTGCTGCAACAGGTGTTGTTCATGCAGAGCATGTGATGGATGTTTTGCATGAATTCAACAGTGAAAACACTATCAAGGCTATCCTTGTTGACAAAACTAATGCCAACGCAAGTTGTGAAGGTGGAATGGTGGCAATTTTAGAGATTTTTTTTTTTTAATCTTCATATAATTGGTTGTTCTTTGCACCATAACGAACTACCTTTCAGGGTTCTTTTTAAAAACATGGATGGTTGCACAAAAGGCCCTACAACATTCAGCGGGCTCCTGGGGAAATTATGTTCAAATAATCGTCATGATTTACCCCAAATCTCATTTTCAACTATTAGCAGTCCTACGGATACAATTTTGAAAATTGGTTAAATAAGTGACCTCAGTTGTGATTAAAGATTACTGTATGAATACACAGTAGGTATTTCTAGAGGTAAGGTTGACTCTAGATATGCTTCGTGGATAATTGGTCCTTAAAACCAGGCAAGTTGTCTAACTTTAGCCATCAGGCTCATGTGTTTATGGACTCGTGGTACATACCCACAACATCTCACAACAAAACTCCAGAGGTTAATAAATTTTATTGTAAATGTGTATGCTATTTGTTGGTTTGAAATTAAAAATATAATAAATTCCACAATCAACAATTGTACATTTTTAATATGACGCAGAGGATTAAAGAGCAGCCTCATGAAATTCAGCAGATCGCATTAAAAACCATACAAGGTAATGCATATTGTTTACTGCCTGAAAACCGTCTATATTCAATGGTCAAATCTGAAGAAGTTGACGTAAGAGACGAAGCTTTAAAAAGAATTTTGCCCATTAGGTAATTAAACATTTATTCATATATCAATGACTCAATTATTTATTCCAATTTATACAAACATTCTTAAGATTTTATCTAATTTCATCATAATTATTAAAGCAGTACACATTGAATTTTTTTAATATTCAATTAATTATTTCTTTTTTCAGGAGAGTAGAGTTAACCAAGAAACAATTAAAAATACCAAATATTAATTTTAATGCGACTCATTGGACACAATCAATAGATTTGACATTGTGTTGTATTTTTGAACCACCAATGACAGAAGATTTTTCTTGTGCTGAACTTCGAGAATCATTATTTAATGGGAACAAGCTTGACTTGCCAGATTTGCCATCATATTCTCAGCGCGTGGAATGGGCAATCTAGTTAACAATGGAAGCATCAAAAACTGGATATGGTTTTTAATCAAGACGTCGACACATCACAACCAAAGTTTTGAGTCAGACATTGAGACCGTTTTTTTGTCTAACGGCTATTATATGGAGCAATTTACCTCTATATATTAAGCTCTATCAAAATAATGTTTTGTCTTTTCCTTATTTGTTTGTTTGTTATATTTTCACTTATAACAAAAAACAATCAATTTTGAAATTTGAAATATAACTGCTTAATTCATAACATGTAAAGACAGTTTGCTAATGCAACTCTATGATAAATGGACAACTGGTCAATTATCTCAACAAAAAATAATCTTTTCAGTGACATGCAATATGGTGTCCACTCTGAGAGATCAACAGCTGATGTGCTAAGTGTGATATCACTCAGAATCATTGAATTTATTGATGAAGGTTTCATTTTTAGAGCGGTAGCTCTTAGCATATCTAAGGCATTTGATAGGGTCTGACACAAATGTTTACTTCATAA
Organism: Euprymna scolopes; assembly: GCF_053919585.1. Taxonomy (NCBI): domain Eukaryota; kingdom Metazoa; phylum Mollusca; class Cephalopoda; order Sepiida; family Sepiolidae; genus Euprymna; species Euprymna scolopes. The sequence continues at coordinate 129,418,008 of NC_136500.1, read as the reverse complement.
AATCTTAGCCATGGAATAGCTGGAAATGACCTCTCAAGCATAAACTCCTTTCACTCTTATATAGGTCTATTAAAGTGGTCGTTTATGGGCAGAAATACGTGGGGCACAGTACTAATGCTGGCATGCCCCAACGATCCATATTGGACCCAATTGTCTTCCTTATCTTTATCAAGGACCTCACAAACCATATTCTTCAATCATTTGTCAACATCTTTGCAGACAATACTACCATCTATGGTAACACTAAAAGAGCCGACACAGATCAAACGTGTTAAAGTGTGCTGCAATGGGGTAAGAAGAGGCTAGTCAGCTTTAATACATCCAAAATCAAACTGCTATCTGTTCACCACTAACGTTTATATTCCAAGTTTACCCCAATTGAAATGAACATCTCTTGTTTTGATGAAGCATCCTGTTTTGACAAACTTCTGGGACTCACTTTTATCCTGAATCTAAATGAAATGCCCACATCAGATCCCTAACTACTCCAGGAAGTATCTCACTCCTGCCACAATCCTCTACCTGTAAAAAAACAAAAAAAAAACAAGTATGTTCTATGAGGGAGTACTGCTGCTACATCTGGGTTGTAGCTCCAAAAATACCCTTTCCTATCTTGACCGAATGCAGAACATCTACTTAATAGTAAACACTTATCCTGGAGTTGCCACAGAGCCTTGATAAGTATTGACCCTCAAAGTAAAAAATGAAAAGGGGTGTCTGCGAATATTTTCAATTTGAAGATTATTTATGATTTGTTATATTAATATTATTTTTATGAAATAAAAAAACATCACCTGATGTAAAATACTGATATTTTTTGGTATTCACATGAATATTTAAGACAAACCTTGCAAAAACCAAGAATTTTCAGTATATGTTTGTGTACGACTTTGATACAGAACAATCAAAAAATCGATAAAGCATTTGATCTAATTTTTTGCCAGACGCCACTTTCAGTAAATGCCAATTTATAATATTCTGAGAAAAGTGACAATCGACCTACGCTAATATATATATATACTAGCGAAAGTACCCGTCGTTGACTGGGTTCAAAAATAGCCTACAGAAAATGGACTCTGATTTACGAAAGTATAATAGGTTATGAAAAGGAAGGGTTGTAAAAAGATAGCTTCGAATTTGGGGGTATCAAAACCAAAGCAAAATATGATGAAAGTAAAAATAAAAAAATAGATAAACCCCATAATTTATTATACCTTTCCTGTTCACACTGAAACACTTATCACGATATTCTGTGGATTTATATTAAAAAAAACTCCTTAAACTTTGTGACATATTTCCATTCTATGGGGGTCAGGCGCGAAAGAACGCCCCATAATTTTATTATACCATCCCTATTTAAGTGAAAACATACTTATCAAAGTTTTATTATGTAAATCTATATCAAAAACACTTGTAAACGTTTTTTATTTATTTTTAAATGTTTTCATTTCCATACTTTGTGGACCAGGCGCGTACGCAGACCCCACCATTTTAATGAATTATCATTATGCCAGATCAAGCATTCCCATTCCTGTGTCTCGATACATCTTCTATCATTATATGTGATCAGTTTTCTATAATAGTCAACCATATAGGAGCCTATTTGTGACCAGACACACACACACACAGACGTTACGCTTTATATTATATATATATATATATATATATATATATATATATATATATTTAGTAATGTGATTTAAAATTTAAAAATTCAAATTAGAATTAAAAATTAAAAATCTGTTTCATAAGAAGGAACAACAACAAAGTCAATAATATATAGTAAGTTATAAAATATATAACTTACTAACTAGCTCTACCTCCGTATTGCGAACTTTTGAAGTAAATACTTAAAGTTTACGCATAAATATATACTTTCGTATATTAAGTTTATGTGCGTAAATGAAGTAGTTATATATATATATATATATATATATATATATATATATATATATATATAAAAGCCAAGTACGTCCAAGGATGGAATACTGTTGCCATATCTGTGCAGGAGCTGCTAAAAATAGCCTATCCTGCCTTGACAGAGTACAAAATAGACTTCGTGGCTTAGTGGGGGATGCCCTTTTCTCTACCCTGCAACCTCTCTCCCACAGAAGAGACGTTGCGAGCCTGTCCTTGTTTTATCGTTATTTCCATGGCAGATGCTCGTCTGAACTCCAATCTCTGGTCCCCCCTCGCCAATCTTTCACGAAAAAACACCCGTCTAGCTGAATCCACTGTGAAAAGTTTCCCCCACTCTATATCTGTGCCTAAATCAAAACGCGGATTCCATGAACAAAGCTTCTTTCTGAGAACTGCACGCCTGTGGAACTCTGTTCCGTCTGCCTGCCTCCCTCCGGACTACAACTTGGATGTCTTCAAGTCCAATGTTAACAAATTCCTAATGTACCGCCCCCTTAAGTAAACACTTCAGCAAATCTCCTCACTAACGTAATGTACTTGAAATAACCCTTATCCCTGAGTGGCTTCCGGGACTTGATAAGTGGTGATCACTGTGTAATATATATATATATATATATATATATATATATATATATATATATATATATATATATAAGCAGACCGTCTGAGATTTTGTATTTGTATTTAATTTATTTTTATTTTTTATTGGACCCAACACATAGTAATGAGATAAAAAGTTTTTTAAAAAATACTAACCCTAAACCTAACCTTTACCCTAACCACCAATCGAAAGCAAAACGTTTAGCTTATGATTTACTTTTTTTCTTTTTGTAGTTGGTGGGTTGTCTCGTATTTTATATTTCGATGGATTTGTCGTATGTGTTAGTTCTTTATTTTTAGAATGATTACAAACACAAATGTCTGACAAAATCCCCCCCAAATCAATATAAGTGATAATATAATGTATTTAACTATAACATTTTATTGTACTTTCACGATAATGTCATGAGCGACCTTTCGAAGACACTCATGATGAAACTACAATGAAATCTGAACGGTAATTATATATTTGTTTTAATTTATTATCGATATATCTCTCAAATAGAATTATCTAACATCTGATGGTAATGTATTGTCTTCGGGAATTTGGTGAATCTACAGTAATACACCTCTAATTAGGCCCCGGTTCTTAGTTTTTTGTCCGAATGAAATGAAACTTTGGTTATAGTTAGTTTATTATATTCCAAACATCACGTCAAAACACGAGGGTGTTTGGACTTTTTTCTCCGTTCTACAGTATATGTTCTAGATATATTTTCTATGTATTTTTTTTTGGGGGGGGGGCTCGCTCTGTATTCTATCAACTACTTGCAATGCTACCCGGTATTTCCTAGGACAAAATTGTAACTTTTTTTATTAAAAGGGAAAATGAGTTGGAACAGATACATTGAGAGCATTGCCAAGGCTACTGTGAAGAAGGTGGGCTCTCTCTACCATGCTAGAAAGTTACTTATGCCTAAAAGTATCCTGCACCTTATAAGGCCACCATTTGTCCATGCCTGGAGTATTGTTGTAACATTTGGGCTTGTGTACAACTGCTAAATAAACATACACAGAACATTTTGGACCACTATTTTAACATAGTCCCAAAAATGGAGTAATTTTATTAGTCCTAAAAGAACCCCTAGGGCACACACAAGACTTATCGCGAAGTATAGACAAACAAAACTATATAGAAATCAGTTAGTTACAACTTTTCAGAAAGTTTTATAAAAATCCAATGCATCATTTTTTTAATAAGCACAGCGTTTCGATTTTAGTCATTTTAACCCGAAAGGCACACCTAAGGGGCAACCGGAGTTTTCCCGGAAAATCTGTTCTGTTACTTTTTTGCTCATATCATGTTTAATGTTTCATGTTTAATGTTTGTGCAAAATTTCAAAAAAATCCAAGGCGTAGTTATTGAAGAAAGTGCGGACAGACAGACGGACGAACAGACGAACGGATAAGCGTGATTTTAAAGGTTCACCCTCCTTTTGTCGGGGGACTAATAAGTTGATATAAGAGGAGTTACTTCTTTTTTGTAAGCACATAAACTGGTTGAAAAACTGACGTCTCTTGACGAAATCTACATTAGTTTAGAGTTAAAGATTGAATACATTTTTCTAAACTTTAGAGATTATTCATTGATCCTTGTGACAAGAAGACGCATGCAATTAACTCAAGACGATGGGTTGTTTTTTTTTACAGCTGTTTATACACTACCAGGCATCACGTCTAGCAGAGAAGCGATCGACAATCTTTACTTGAGTGACTAGTTCTTACACGCCCCCCCCTTTGAGAGGAGACCCCTTAAGATCATCTTCTTCGTTATTGGCACGCTTGTTATATAGTAGGTGAAACGCAAGAACCCCTTTGTTATTCATCTGCTGATATATCTATATATCTTTGTGTATTATCGATATATCTATTGATATATAAATATATTATTCCTTAATTGGAATTCATTTTTGAGATGAGCATTATATACAAATTCATTTATTTTTATTTCGGACTATTATTCTCATCTTTATTAGTTGTTGTTTTCATCTTTATTGGTTGTTGTTTTTCACGACGTTTCGGCCAACTATTGCTCTGGCCTTCGTCAGGTGGTAACCGCGACGGATAAGAACTTCGAATCTCCTAACTGCATTCTCAGCAATCACTGCCATCCGTAGTTGTTGTCGCCTCACCACGTAAACCTCTGGCACGCTTTGGGTAGAATTGAAACCGCTATCTTCAGACAATGTCCATCTGGGACCGTATAGATTCAACGTCTCTATCAACTGAACCACGGGCCCCGAAGGGCGATCAAGGTTGTATTTTTTGATCGTATAAATCCACGTTTATTTAATGTCTGATCTTCCATAGTCGGGTCCGTACCGATTGGTATATATATATCATTCCTTGATTGATTACTGTTAATGCATCTAAAACCAAGCCTCTCTCTTTAGATCATCAACATTCTGATCCACATCTGGCATCAATTGAAATGAATGGTTCTCGTCTTCAGGAGGCCTCAAGTTTTGACAAGCTTTTGGGCTTGACCATTACTCCTGATCTTAAATGGAACACGTACATCAAATCTGTTGCCAAGGCCGCTGGAAAAATGGTGGGGTCTTTCTATCGATCCGGTAGATATCTCACTGCTGATGCAATTCTCTATCTATATAAGAGCCAGGTACGTCCAAGGATGGAATACTGTTGCCACATCTGGGCAGGAGCTGCTAGAAAGGACTTGTCCTGCCTTGATAGAGTTCAAAATAGACTTCGTAGCCTCGTAGGAGATTTTATTTTCTCTTCCCTGCAACCTCTATCTCACAGAAGAGATGTTGCGAGTTTGTCTCTGATTTATCGTTATTTTCATGGAAAGTGTTCGACTGAGCTTCAGTCTATGGTCCTCCCTCGTCTAACTTTCACAAAAAACACTCGTCTAGCTGAAAACACTATCAATAATTCCCCCAACTCTTTATCTGTGCCTAAATCTAAACGTAGATTCCATGAACAAAGCTTCTTTCTTAGAACTGCACGCCTGTGGAATTGTCTTCCGTTTTCCTGCTTTCCGGCTGACTACAATATGGTTGTGTTCAAGTCTAACGTAAATAAGTTCTTGATGAGCCGTTTCATATAAGTTATCAAATTTACCGAATTTTCATTACTAATGAGTACTATATTGTCCAATGTCTACTGTACACTCTTTAACCCTTATCCTTGAGTGGTCTCTTGTCCTTGATAATGTGGTGATGCCTGTGTAAAAAAAAATTCATTTTTGAGATGAACATTATATATATTAATTTATTTTTATTTTGGACTATTATTCTCATCTTTATAAAGACGAGAATAATTGTTCGAAATAGAAATAAATTAATATATATCTATCAATCTAGTTATCTATCCATTTTTTATCTATTTATCTATGGATCTATCTATATGACTGGCGTGGTGAACGGGAAAGTATAAGCTGTTTTGATATATTATTAATACATGTCAAAGTCATATCAAACTCGGTGACCGATCAGTTGCACCGGAAGACTGTCTGATAGCTGACCCGGAAGTACGTGTACGTGATCATGTGTTCTAGTTAGCTGAGAAAATCGGGAGTGTAGATGAGGACGTCAAAAAAGAAGATGAGCTTAAGGGGTCTCCTCTCAAAGGGGGGGCGTGTAAGAACTAGCCACTCAAGTAAAGATTGTCGATCGCTTCTCTTCTAGACTCTCTGGTAGTGAATAAGTAACTGTAAAAAAAAAAACAAATCATCGTCTTGAGTTAATTGCATGCGTCTTCTTGTCACGAGAATCAACTCCCTCAAGATGAGAGAAGAAACCTCCCAAACGACAGCAGCAAAATCAGGTATGCCGCGTTTATGTGTTTGTCTTACATGTCGACACACACACAAATACACACATACACTCACCCCCATACACACACTAAAATAGACACTACTAACAATCATGTCAAGGTTAAAAGGGCGAAAGAGAATAGTTAATTATACATTAACAAAATGTTAGAACACACATCTTGACTGCAACATGATAAGCTAGGGTTCATTTAGTGAAGAACCACTATAGACATCTAGTGACACGTATACACATTCAGATGGGCCCTTTATCATATACATACGCAGTATAACAATGCAGTGTATATACACAATTAAACCGCTACGGTGTAACATAATGACGATCTAGAAAATACCAACTTTGTGTGTATTTCTTTAGTTGTTTTTTACTTTTAGCCGGCATACACACACAAAAACAGATAACTGTTTTGACGCAGTATACTATTTCTATGTTCACTCCGACACTGAGTGGTTGTATCTGTTCGAGACACGGATATGGTTAAATAAAACTACCGTGTACAGATGATTTGTTTTGAAAATATTGCATATAAAACTATTAAATCTACTTACCAAACGTATGCAAAATATATGTAGAGTTTCGGCAATAGACACAGTGATAATTGATCAACAATCACACGCAACAATCAACCACATAATTTTCTCTATGTCCATTATCGATATATCGTTTAATAATGTCTGGTCTTTAATTATATTTAGTCGTCTTGTTGAGGATAAATAAAGAACAACGCGAAAAAATAGCCTAAGAAAATCATATTTATAATTTTGTTATATTTGTTTTCGCTTGACTCTCTGAGCGATAAATTACAGCTCATTATAAGACTTAGGTCAGGTGTCAGCAGGTCATCCGATCACCAGGTCTGCTACAAAATGCACTGCATTGAATATCAGAATAGCGATAAAAGAATAACGAAAAGAGATTAGGCAGATAATATCTTCTACTGAGCAGCTGTCGAACATAGAGTGGTTAAAAGATATACGTCTGCGTAATGTTTTACAAGTGATCAGAATTGATGAAGTTTACTACAATGCCAAGGGTGTGAGTTCCGTATAGGAACGTTGATTTAATTTGAATGAAATAAGATTCGCATCAGGTGCGCTTAAAACCAAATAACAACGTAATATTTGGAAAATAAACAACGTAATATTAGGAAAATAAATTAACATTTTAATTGTTTAAAATTCATAACATAATATATTTCGGAGTTATACTCCATCCTCAGTATGTTGCTTTCTTTCTTTTTTTTTTCAAATATGTTTTTTTTCAAGTATTTATGTCAATACAAAGGGGACAATGAGAACACCCCACGACGCTAAACACAAACGAAGAAACTGTAGTGAAACCAAAAGTTAATACTACCAGCACTATAACTACTACTACTACTACTACTACTACTACTACTACTACTACTAATAATAATAATAATAAGAATAATACTTCTACTACTGCTGTTGCTACTACAACTACTACTAGTAATAATGATAGTAAGAACAACGAGGATAGTAATGCTGTGGAGTTTGACGAAAATAAATAGAATAAGTTTTTAACGGCTCTTTACAAACAGACTTTTTCTTTCTCAAACGTTACAACATGACAAGGAAGAAGAGAAGAAAGAAAGAAAATAACATAATGGGGATGGAGTACAGCTCCGAAATATAGCTATGCTATACATTTCAAACAAGTAAACTATCTGTTTATTTTCCAAATAATACGTTGTGATTTGGCTTTCAAGCGCACTTTATGTGTATTTTATTTTATTCAAATTAAATCAACGTGTCAATGTGTAACCCTCACCTTTGATGTTATTCTCGCGTTGCCTACGCACTGTTCCAACATTTCAAAATACAACCGCTGAGATTAAACGCGCGGCTCTTAAGTTTTCCCTTTCCAACTTTACAGCATTGAAAGAAAGAATAAAAGAAAAAAAGAAAGAAAACAACATACTGAAGATGGAGTATAACGCCGAAATGTATTTATGTTGTAAATTTCAAAGAAGTAAAACATTTGTTTATTTTTCTAATATTACATTGTGATTTGGCTTTCAAGCGCACTTGATGCATATTTTATTTTATTTTACTACAATGGGTTTGAGCCAAAATTCATTAATAATTATTTCGATGAAATTCCCGTCTCAGACAAAACGTTACTGCGTAATTTTCTTCTTTACTTACTTTAGCTTTTTCATCAATTTCATAAAAACATAATTTGGCTACACATTTACAAAAAAGTTTCAGTCACTATTTCAGTAAGCTTGAGCACGTTTCTTCTTTATGCCTTCATTTTATGGAACTAATGAGAACGAAAAAAATACTGGCATGATGACGTCGAAATATTTGATCAAAGCATATTAAAATTTGTAACAAAATTATATCTACAATTATATAAATGCAACTTTGTCTGTGAGTGCGAGTTCGTTCTTTATAGACTCCGAAACGACTGAACAGATTTTCTTCAAAATGTACAAATTTTCTTCAAAATGTACAGAGCTTTACTTTTCTTTCTCCAACCTTACAACAAAAGAAAATATATTGCAAATATATATGCAATTGAAGCAGATGTCCCCATGCGGAAATTTTATAGCAAGCCTCACTCTCCCCAATGGTGTACTTCGACTTGCGCAACTGCCATTGCTCAAAGGCAGCATGCATACCGCAGATTTAACCGACATAAGTCCAGTTCAAACAGACAGAAGTATATAGAAGCTAGAAGTAACGTTAAGAAAGAAAGGGCGGGAGCTGAAAGAATTTACTGAAACAACAAAAACCGCATCGAAGCACAAAAATTAGAAACCCGTGACTTCTGGAAAATCTACAACAGTGTAGTAAATAATGGGCAATCAACAATTCCCCCACTAACCAACAATCACGAGGTTGTTTGCTCAGCAACCGAGAAGGCTAACATGCTTGCCAGTCGGTTTGCTTTAAACTCCACACCGAACCCTCCAACCACCTCCTACCTGATTTTCCTATGCGGACAGACGCAACACTAGACGATCTGAAAATCACCCCTTCTTAGCTGTATGATATCATAAAAAATCTTGACACTTCAAAAGCATGTGGACCCGATCTTAACCCAGCTGTGCTATTAAAAAAGTGCTCAGCCGAAGTAGCTCTAGTTCTCTCCAAACTCTACAACAAATGCCTTAATGAATCTTGCTTTCCGGGCTGTTGGAAAACTGCTTCTGTGGTACCAGTATTCAAGAATTCTTGCGAAAGAACTGACCCATTAAATTATTGCCCCATTAGCCTCCTCCTACTTTTTGCCAAAATATTTGAGACCATAATTAACCATGCTCTAATCCATCACCTTACAGATGCTAAACTTCTAACTGACCAACAATATGGATTTAGACAAGCCCGTTCCGCAGCAGACATCCTAACTGTAATCTCTGAACGTATATACCATTCACTGGACAAAGCCGGGGAGGGCAGAGCGATAGCTCTAGATATATCTAAGGCTTAGATCATACGCTATCACTGGTAGAATACTAAACATAATTAAATCCTTCTTAGATAAGAGAAAAATCCAGGTTGTCCTCGACGGTCGTACATCTAAACAATATGATATGAATGCGGGAGTGTCCCAAGGGTCTATACTTGGACCTCTGTTGTTCCTAATATTTATAAATGACCTCCCCAACAAAATTGCCTCTGAAATGGGTATATATGCTGATGACACCACACTTTATAACAGTCACGACAGGAAAACAAATGAACACATATCTAAAGAAATGGCAGAAACACTAGAGGAAGACATCCAATTTGTAGTGAAATGGGGACAAAAATGGATGGCCACGTTCAATGCCGCCAAGATTAAACTAGTTTCCTTCAATAATTACAAGAAACTTTCTCTACCACCAATAACAATGGCCAACGACTCTTTATCTGAGAGTACATCTTTCAAACTCCTTGGCCTAACGTTTATAGGAAACATAAGTTGGAACAATTACATTGAAAGCATTGCCAAGGCCGCTGCAAAGAAGGTGGGCTCTCTCTACCGTGCTAGAAAACTACTAACACCCGAAAGTACTCTGTACCTCTATAAGGCAACCATTCGGTCATGTATGGAGTATTGCTGTCATATTTGGGTTGGTGCATCTGCTACTGGCCTCTCGCTCCTAGACAAGATTCAAAAGAGAGTTTCCAATCTGATAGGCTCTGAACTGGCATCTAAACATCAGCCTCTGTCCCATAAACGAAATGTTGCATCCCTCTGCCTGTTCAAGTATTTTAATGGAGAATGCTCTGACGAACTGCAAGCACTTGTGCCCCCACGACGTAAACACCCTCGACAAACCCGACAGGCAACTAAATCCAACCCCAACACAGTAGATATGTAAAAGATCTTTCTACTCCAGTAGTTTCTTCCCCAGAACCGCTAGACTTTGGAATTCCTTCGAGGTTCCTGCTTCCCGACTGTACTGACATGCAGAAGTTCAAGTGTAACGTGAACCGACATCTTTCTGCCCAAATCATTACATAGTACCCCAGTAGTCGTTGCGCCTGCTAGTAGCCCCGTACACCAAAGTGGCAATGTGCCTTGTTTGGGGTGAAATGTAATAAAAAAAAAGACAAAAGAAAGAAAATAACATACTGAGGATGGAGTATAGCTCCAAAAATATATTTATGTTATAAATTTCAAACAAGTAAAATATTTGTTTATTTTCCTAATATTACGTTGTGATTTGGCTTTCAGGCGAACTTGATGCGTATTTTATTTCATTCAAATTAAATCAGCATCATTATTATCCTCGTTATTATCTATATGGAATTCACACACTTGACGTAAAATAACTTTGCTGTATAAGTCTGGAAGTGCCTTAGTTAAGTTTTGTCTCAGAACACCCCCGATATTTTCCGATAATCGATAATTGAAACCGTTATTTTAATTTATCTATAATCGGTAAAGCCATTTTTTTCAATCTCGTCGCTTAGCAACTATGATAGAATATCGGGCCGTGAAAATTCTACCGTGGGTAAGTTGATAGCGTATTTTTGTTTTTTGGGGTTTTTTCGCATAACGTGGTCTGTAGATTAAAACCCCGCACGTAAATTTCTTCTTTTTTTTTTTTCGTTAACTGTAAAGAAGTTTATATAAAATATGTTTATAAAAGAAACAGTAGTCATCTGTAGCTCAATGTAGCGTAACATATATTTTAGACTAAGTTACTGACTGGATTTCAAATGATAATAAAAATACTGAAGTGTGAAATATTCGTTGACCATCATTCAATCCCGAGCAACATCGGGTTTCCATGCTAGGTTTGTATAAATGGATGTTTTTTTAATCACAAGTATTCATAGAGACGAGTAAATACACGTACCTCCCTATCTTCTTATCTGTACTCAATTTCTCTGGTAATATTATTTCACATGCGCACACACTAGTATCTCCTATTAGAGTGGAAGTTGAGGAAGTTGATGGAAATTCAGATTTTTAAGATAAGTGTATGCTTTTTGAATACTTGCAAGACACTGCCCTCGAATGGCTAAGGTTGCTGTATAATAATAATAATAATAATAATAATAATAATAATAATAATAATAATAATAATAATAATATAAATAAACTCTACTAAAATAGTATACTATTCGAAGCCCCCAAAAAATCTTCCCATTATTACAATCTACCCTGGCTTATTCAAATATTAGTACAATTTCTCTGTGATGTTATCTATAGTAACAATACTAGGCGGGATACTCCACCAGACTAGACACTTCTTGTTTCTTTATCCAGTAAGACCAACGTACCGAAAGAAAGATTAACTATGACGTAGTTAACTGTTCAATAAACAAGAGGAACATTAATATTCTTAATATGTTTTACTAATTAAATGTTTCAGTGTTGAAAGAAAACTGTAATGAAATATTTATATATTTATGTATCTTTTATAGTGAGCAAGTCTTAACCCCAGTAAGGGCCCTATTGATTTTTGAGACTGATTTGAGACTTGATTTTTGACTGAAGTCAAATCAGCATATAAGACATAACATTATATATATATATATATATATATATATATATATATATATATATATATATATATATATAGTACAAGATTATATTAAAATTCAAAGTCATATTTTTCTCTTATATAACTCCTGGTTCTCTCAGATAACACCTTAGATCTCTTCATTACAGCCGTTTTGTTAATGGAGTGACAATTCTATGATTTGATGTTTTCATAGAAAATTTCCTCCCATCAACTCGTCAGATGGGATTTCCATCCGATGTTATCAACAAAATGTTACTAGTTTAATACTATAAATTATGCTTTACATAAATGTATTGTTCGACAGGATACTCGAAAAAGTATTACTGAAATTTACGTAATTTTAATATTTCTTATTTGAGAATCCTGTCGAACAATAAATTCATGCAAAATATAATTTAGTCTTTAATTGTGTCTTTATATAAAAAGCTCAATTTTCTTTCTTGGGTTAATTTTATTTTGTTGAGATTATCGTAGAAATAGAAATATTCACATTCGATTTAAGTTTACTGAAGATGTTTACATGTATAATTCTTATGAGGGTTAAACGTGGAATATTCTATGTAGCTTAAATTTCAATATATATCTTTATATATAGTAAGTTATAAAATGTATATGGCGACTAAGCTACACTGAATATTCCACGTTTCATTCACTCTAGGATTCTCCAGGCTTATGCGCGAATTCGCGCATAAGCATGAATAATCCTAGAGTGAATGAAACGCGGAATATTCAGTGTAGCTTAATCGCCATATACATTTTATAACTTACTAACAAGCTCTACCTACGTATTGAGCATTTTGGAAGTAAATACTTAAAGTTTACGCATAAATCTATACTTTCGTATATTAATTTTATGTAAGTAAATGAAGTAGTTATATATATATAACCACTTCATTTACTTACATAAATTTAATATACGAAAGTATAGATTTATGCGTAAACTTTAAGTATTTACTTCAAAAGTGTTCAATACGTAGGTAGAGCTAGTCAGTAATTTATAAAATATATATGGCGATTAAGCTACACTGAATATTCTGCGTTTCATCCACTATAGGATTCGTCAGGCTTATGCGCGAATTCTGTGGTTGCTTCTTGTTTTTATATATGTTGAGGATTTCTAGTTAGCCAATCAGCTTTCTAGTATCCACCGCGCCCCTTTCTATCAGCCAATGGGCATGCATTTTATCGAACAAAGGATCTGTTTTAGAACTAGGTTAGTGGTTTGAGGTAGACGTTTTCCTTCCTTTTTTTTATATATATAAATATACCTATGTGTACACACATACATGCACACATATATATATATATCTACATATATATACATCTATGTGTGATCTTTTATGTATATTCATGTTTATTTAATTTATTTATTTGATTTTTTCTATTGTTATAGCTAGCTTTAAAGCTATTTTGTATCGCTATCCTAGAGTAAGTTTTATTTTGTGAACACAGTTGTTTGCTATTTCTCGTCTACAGTTTAATAGATTTTGAGGTTCTTTAAAGTACAGGATAGCAAATTTTTCATGGAGGCATAATTTACATGGGTCGTCTAAATGTCTGCACCCGGTAGCTTGTCTCATTATTTTCCATTGGACTATCGGCGAATGTCCCGCTTTCTTTGAGTTCCCAGTATTTATTCGCTAGTGTTGTTTTTATACGGTGTTTTTTATTTTTAAATGTACTTTTGTGGTCATAGTATCGGGTTTTGAAATCTAAGGAAGTCATTCCTAAGTAATATTTCTTGTTATTCGGGTTTTCTTTCGCAAATATTGTTGCTTGATAAACTACACTTTTTGTTAGACATTTATTTCGGACTGAGCAAAGTGTGCGGTGTTTACAATTGCATTTATCTTGTTCGTTATTAGTATTTATATTTATGGTATGGTTGTTCTTGTTTGGGGTGTGTTTGTTATTATCATTATTATTATTATTATTGTTATCATCATTATTATTATTATTATTATTATTATTTCTGCTAGTGTTGGTTTTATTTCTGTCATGGTGTCTACTTTTTTATTTTGTTGTTGTTTACATTGTTTTCATTTAGTATTTTGTTATTATGTGCTTTAATTATCATCTCTAAATTTTCGCAACAACTGTAAGATAACTTCAAGGTATTTTTATTGAAGATTTTGTGTAAGGGGTTGGTTGCGGGAAAGTGTTTTTCAATAAGATCTAGGAATTCCTTGCCAAGTTTTGTTTTTAACATTTGATTGTATGGGGCCGTATACCAAATTATAGTTCATTTTCTTGTATTTTTAATTTTATTATAGTTGTTGGTGTTTTGTTGCTTATATTTGATATCGATATTTTTGTATCCACTATTTTTTAGGGTTGTTTCGTAGATATTGGTTGACCTGTTAAATGCATTTTCATCGCTTGAGTTATTACTGAGTCTACTTACGATCGAGTTAGGAATGTATTTTATAATTGATGGTGGGTGGTTGGACTTAGGGTTTACGTAAATTGGAGTAGCGTTATCTTTTAAGTATGGTTTATATGTGTGTTTATCTAAGTTTGACGTGACGTCCAGGAAGTTTGTTATTTTTATGTTAGCTGATACGTCCGCTTTTAGACCTAATTTTTTCATTTCTTTGTGTATGATTTTGTTAAATTTAGACGACCCAGTAAATTATGCCTCCATGAAAAATTTGCTATCCTGTACTTTAAAGAACCTCAAAATCTATTAAACTGTAGACGAGAAATAGCAAATAACTGTGTTCACAAAATAAAACTTACTCTAGGATAGCGATACAAAATAGCTTTAAAACTAGCAATAACAATAGAAAACAAACAAATAAATAAATTAAATAAACATGAATATACATAAAAGATCACACATATATATATATATATATGCATATATATGTGCATGTATGTGTGTACACATAGGTATATTTATATATATAAAAAAAAGAAAGGAAGGAAAACGTCTACCTTAAACCACTAACCTAGTTCTAAAACAGATCCTTTGTTCGATAAAATGCATGCCCATTGGCTGATAGGAAGGGGCGCGGTGGATACTAGAAAGCTGATTGGCTAACTAGAAATCCTCAACATATATAAAAACAAGAAGCAACCACAGAATTCGCGCATAAGCCTGACGAATCCTATAGTGGATGAAACGCAGAATATTCAGTGTAGCTTAATCGCCATATATATTTTATAAATTACTATATATATATATATATATATATATATATATATATATTGCGTATTTATGCAACATTTTTTTTTCGTTTAAACAACAACTAATAAAAATAACAGAATCTTCCTGCAATTTTTCTAATGATCTTTTTGCGTTAAAAACTAATGAAAATAATATAGGTTTTCTATGTAGCGCGAACGTTTTCGATTCTTTACTTAATCATCTTCAGGTGAAAAAAAGCAAGCAAAGAAAAAAGCTGAAGAATAAAGCAGACTTTCAAAATATAGCCGCGAAATACGCACGTGGAAGTTTGCATACGCAAAAGAACAGTTGCGCGTCGTTCCAGGACTGGTGTAAATGTACATTACGTGATGCCGAAATGAACGTCAAAACAATAAATTGTGTTACGTTAAGCATTTTACAATACTTTTTTTTAATGTTTTATCTGCATATATATGTATATACTTCATATATATATATATATATATATATATATATATATATATATATATATATATATATATATATATATATATAAACACATGCGATGAAAACATGTTATAATTACTTTACGATTGTCAAAGCATATCATTAAAAAATAAGCAACATTCAATATGGAATGCAACACCATTTTTTGTTTATATTTCTCCACCGAACAAACCCACAAACACAGAAACACAGAATACTACAACCCACCAAATCCACACGAATTTTCACTTACATCACGTGTATTTTGAAATGCATCCTCGCATCTCTATTGAAGGCGCTGTCTGTCAGCATGCCAGTATAAATTTTGACTGTGTCTATTAATCGTCTCAGATTAAAATGAAGGAAGAGATTTCATTTTAGGTACAACCAAGGATCATTATATTTATTTCGTCAGTCTGTTACGTTTAAGTTCGAATTTGCATTTTCGTCAGTTTGTCAAGCTTAATCTTTAATTAGTAGTTCGTTGGTCTGTCAGTCAAAGTTTTGATTAGCATTTTCGTCATTGGTTGTCCTCCGGGATCGTGGGGGCTCTGTATTATTTCATGCAGCGTGTCTTGGGCAAGAATATCCTGACGACGCCCATCTCTCTCCAGGCTCCGAGCACTTACAGGAGCTGGTATTACCAAATAGTCACCGGTTTTAATATTGGCCAGTTTTAACGTTGCTTAACTTCGATGATCTACATAACCGGTGTGTGAATATGATTATGGCGTATATTCTTTGTTTGGCTTAAATTTCAAATAATATTTTCATCAGTCCGTTAGACTTTAGTTTGAATTAGGTGCTAGTGCACTTATTGATCCGCGCTATTTTTTACAAAAGTATTTTCAAGTTTAATTAAAGTTTTATATCTTTATTTTATTAAATTGTAAAGTTAAAGTACAGAATAGGTACAAAACACTCTCCCCTTCCAATGTTAAGAATGGCTTTCTTATTTCAGCACAGATCAATAAGTGCACTAGTACCTTGAATTAGTATTCATATTTATCTTTTAGGCTTAGATTTCAATTGGTATTTTCCTTGGTTTGCCAGGCTTAAATTTTAATTGACATTTTCGTTGGTCTTTTAAACTTCAACTTGGTTAACATTTTAGTTAGTTTGTCAGGCTAAAGTTTTAATTGATATTTCCGTCGTTTGGCCATTTTTAAGTTTGAAATAGTAATTTTACTTGTCTGCCTACATTAATGTTAATATGATATATTTATTCACAAAATTCTTTCTATTGCCATTCTTACCGGTTAGTAGTAACTGGATTAGTGACTTCCGCCGGAAGTTCATGAAAATGTACAAAACCTGTGGACAAAATCACCAACAACAATAAGCTGAGGATGTCTGAAGCATTTTCGACAATGGTGTTAAGCTTGTCAAATTTATTTAGTGCGCATGCGTGAATTATTAGCATTGGGAACGAGGCTTTCATTTGTACAAACCAGTAACGGCGAGGAGAGAGGAGACAGGGGAATTGGCCACAATAAGCAGAAGTATGGTCCGTGAGGCACACTCTCTGCATGCTCTGGTTGATTGCATGGTGTTTGGAATATGACAAACGGGGGTAGAGATTTGGAGTTATATAGAGGTATGGGTTAACATGAAAGTTAGAGAAAGGATGAAAGTTAGAGAAAGGATGAAAGAGGAAAAGGGAAAGAAGAATGTGTGATATGATCTAATTTAGATATAAATATGGATATTACGTAGTGGTAAAAATGGAGAGACAGAGAAATGAGAAGAGAGAAAGTAATATGGAGAGACAAAGATAAAGAAAGAGAGATAAAACAAAAGAAAACAGCTATCTCTTAACTAGAGCTAGGACAACAGCATATTTTCATTGTTTTGATTCTCAAGTCTGTATCTGTTGACATCGTATACGCTATTCTATAAAGTGATACGGCTCTCATTAATTAACTGTGTCTAACTGTCGGATATAAACTCGAGAGTAAAAACAATGAAAATAATATGCTGTTGTCATAGCCCTACTCATAACACACATGACATATATGCGTGTGTATGCGTGTGTGTGAGCGAGTGTGTGTGTGTGTGTGTGTGTTTAGTTAGCATTCTTTCCTTACACGTGTTTCATTAAATAGTATATACAATTCCTGTCTATATAGTTTGGTTTTAATCATTTCAAATTTTCTTAATAGATTTCGTGCTCCTGGCAATGACTGAATATAATTAGCTATCCCTTATGATAGATTTACTCAAGGAAAAAGGGGAAAGTGTCAAAAACCAATATATGTAGACACAAATTGTCTATATCATTTAATACATACACACGTACAAACATGACTGTATGTATATATATATATATATATATATATATGTGTGTGTGTGTGTGTGAGTGTGTGTACGTACATGTGTATGTATAGAAGTACATAAATGTGTATATATACCTGTGTGTACGCATATATACATGTATGTACGCATACACGTGTATATATGTACATGTATGTACGCATGTGTATATTTAGTAGAAATGGTAATTAATAAAAAACTGAATAAAGTGCTCAATACTGTTATAGAGCAAGTATGCGTTTTATTTTTTATTACCGTATTTTTCTGTTGAGTTACATTATTGTTTCAGCTACCCGGCTGTTTTTTTTTTTTGCACTCTGTAGCTTCCTCAGACTTTTACAGAAACTGAAACTTCTGTAAAAGTCTGAAGAAGCTACAGACGGCCAAAAAACTGCCGGGTAGCTGAAACAATAATGTAACTTAACAGAAAAATACGGTAATAAAAAATAAAACGTATATATATATATATATATATATATATATATATATATATACAGGTGTATGTATTTGTGTATCATGGGCCACCTTCCGTATTTGATCTCACCCTGAAGTGCAGTTATCAATTTCATGTTTAGTCTGTTTTCTTTCTTATTTCTTATAGTCCATTTCTCTTGAAATTATTTTCTTGGTTTTTCTGAACCTAATTATGATTTATAACATCCATATACTAGTGAGAAACACTAAATATATATGTAATATATATGAAAATTTAATGTGTACTTACACGTACATGTAAAATGCGGATAAAAAGTTTTCTGAAAAGCTGAAACATTTATATATATATATATATATATATATATATATATATGTATATATACGTATAAATGTATATATGTATAAATATATATATGTATATATATATATATAACTACTAAATTTACATAAAATTAATATACGAAAGTATAGATTTATGCGTAAACTTTAAGTATTTACTTCAAAAGTGCTCAATACGTAGGTAGAGCTAGTTCGTAAGTTAAAAAATGATTCTTCAGGCTTATGCGCATAAGCCTGAAGAATCCTAGAGTGGATGAAACGCGGGATATTCAGTGTAGCTTAATCGCCATATACATTTTATAACTTACTATATATATATATATATATATATATATATATATATATATATATATATATATATATATATTTATGAATATATACATAATTATATATATAATATATAATTATATATATACATATATGAATATATATAAGCATATATATATATTTATATATTTATCTATATATCTATATCTATATATATATATATATATATATATATATATATATTTATCTATATATCTATATCTATATCTATATCTATATCTATCTATATATATATATATATATATATATATATAATCATTTATATATTATCGTTGTTGTGACTGTTTTCGGAGATTGTTTATATTATTTTTAATTTTTATTTAATTTATAATCTTTCAAATATATATATATATATATATATATATATATATATATATATATATATATATATATATATGAAGCTGAATATGTGGGTGTTTGTCTGGTCCCGAAGGGGCTCGTATATGGTTGACTATTTTAAAAAACTGAATACATATAATGATAGAAGTTGTATCGAAACAGAGAAATTTGTGTATTACGGTGCTTCATTATAATTGTGGGGTCTGCGTCGACGCCTGATCCACAAAGTATGGAAATAAAAAATTAACAAAAGAACTTTCACAAGTGCTTTTGATATAGATGTACATAATGATACTTTGATAAGTATGTTTTAACTTAATTAGGATTGTATAATAAAATTGTGAGATCTGCGTTCGCGCCTGGCCTCCATAGAATGGAAATAGGC
>NC_136500.1:129375445-129392945 GCF_053919585.1 Euprymna scolopes | reverse complement strand
AGATGCAAGCAAGCAAGAAAGCCAGCAAGGTCCACATAGTTTTATAATGATACTAGCAGGGGTGCCCGGCGTTGCTCGGGTGTTTGGAGGTGTATGCTGTGCAAAAAAAGCAAAAAAACAAAAAAAAAATGGTTAATTTTTTAAAACTTTGACCCCTATTATGACCCCTTAAAATTTATAGTTTCGGGCTCAAATCACTTTATTAAGTTAGATCCAGGTTCAAGGAGCCTATATCTAAAATTTCAAGTGTCTAGACCCAAAATTGTCGGAGGAGTTTGGTAGAGTTCTTAAAGGTCAAATCGTTGAAATTTGACCCCTTAACAGCCAGATTTCTGGCTGACACCCGGTATTTCAAATTTCGAGTATATAGACTAAAAATTGACAGAGTTATTGCGTAGGGAAATGTACACAGACACACAGACAGACAGACAGACAGACAGACAGACAGACACGTTCACTTTTATAGATATATAGATAGATAATCATACTAGCAGGGTACCTAGCATTGACCGGTCGTAAAATACGCTTTAATATTTAACAGATTTCGTATTTATTATTATCCTAGCTGTACCTTGGCACGCTTTTCTGTGGTTCGATTTGGAAGAATCCCCAGTACCGCGGTTTTAGCATCCCGAAATGTACCAAAGAAATATTTAGTTATATACTAACGCGAGAAGGACGTTTCCACCCTCCCCCTCCCAAAAAAAAAAGAAGAAAAAAAAGGAAGATAATTAAAAAGTTGGGTTCGTATTGCCGCCTCTAAGGGGGGGGGGAGAAATAAACGATGAAAATAGAGAGAGAGAAAAAAGAAAAGAGATTGGAAAGACAGCGAACAAAGAGCAAAGAAACGGAAGAAAAGGGCACGATTCGTTGTAAATTATTTGTTTTTTTTAGTGTAAAAACATCCGGCTGTTTTACTAAGAAGGAAACGATGTTAAACTTGCCGAAGGAAGAGGAGAAACGGAAAGAGAGAAGAAATAACAAAAGAAAATGGAAAGGTCGTGGAAATAAAAACAGAAACAGAGGAAAGTAAAATAAATCTATATAATACTAAAAGTCTATGGATCTTGTATGTTTGCAATCAGATTTCCGGTTTTCAACATCCGGTTGCGCATGCGTAAATAGCAACGTCTTCAATCCGTTATTCCAATTCCGGAATTTTTATATCGCTTTTAATACAAACAATTTCATTTAATTTGATCAAATAGTTATTTATATATACAAATAATACATAGATTCATAGATAATTATAATATATATTATAAAATCTATTTATCTATGAATCTATTAATAATATGAAATATTACCCTATACAATTTATGGAAAGAAAACACCTCTCACTTTCCCTCTAATAGATTTCAACACTCCTACTCCCTCTGTTTTCGTTACGTACGCGAGAAATAGTTACGTGTATGTGTGACAGAGAGAAAAAGGGAGCGATGTAAAACTGGATAGAGTTATCCCCCTTAACTAATGCAGACCTTTTTACTAGAGGGCGTTATTACAAAAAAATTTCTTTTTCTTCTTCCCATGTTTTTTAAAGTCGTCTGCTTACATTTCCAAACGGAAAGCTGAATCGGTAAATGCACACATATTTCTATTACATTAAATAGTGTTTTCCTTTACACAATGGGTACTGAATGTTTGCTTAAATTAAATGAAAAAAGTTACATTTTATTTTCATTTTCTATTTAAAAAGCCATTATTAACATGTGGAGAGTGTTTTTTTTATTATTCTGTACTTTCAACTAACAATTTCATTTAAAAGATGATATATCAAAATTTGAATTTAACTATAATAAGGATTATGATACCTGTTCAGTGCATAAGTATGACCAACCACTTATAATTCAGTAACTGTAATTTAAAAAAAAATAACAATTATAATAAACAGAACGACTCATAGAAATCTATCTATATTCTTTTTTCATTTTAATATACTTTCATAGAAATGCTTCTGTTATGTAAAAAAAAACCTATTTTCTTTATGCCACAAGTGTCACGCTCATACATGAATTCCATAGCTAATATAACGTACTGACCCAACGGGTCACGGGTGGTCTAGTAAATAAATAAAAATAAAAAGAAGCGAGTGTCAACTTTGCGAAAAAAAAAGAAGAAACGGAAAGAGAGAAGAAATAAATTGAAAAAAAAAGCGGAAAGATAAAGATCGGAACAACAAAAAACAGAAAAGAAATATGAAAAAAAAACGAAATAAAATACAATAAAAAAATTCAAACGAAACGATGTTATAAATAATAATATAAATGAAACGGAAATAAAGTAATATAATTTCTATTTGAAGGAAAGAAAATGTAAAGTTTTTTGTTTTGTTTGTGAATTTTTTTTGTTGAACGAACGTAAAATTAGGCGTGGTGCGTTTCACCTAAATTGCAGTCTAGTTTCTATAGAAACCTAACCCGACGGTCGTTCGTAATTGTCTCCTGTGAACGGTCACAGCCAGTGTAAATGGGTGGCGGTGGAAGTATGAATTATTAGAGAGAGAAGACTTTACTACTTCGATTGATCGTAACCGATTTTGGTAGTGAACTCTCACCAGATAAAATATAGGAAGCTCCGATCAGCGAGATAGTGGATAGGTAATATGCCTATAACACACCTCAGATAGCCCGATGCAGTTTATGCATAGTACATCTGCATAAAATATCTAGATTTTTAATCCTACTAAGGTTAAACTCGGAGGGGAAAAATGAGTTCATTTTATTTATATGGAGATTATATCGGATCCAATATATAGTATGGATTAAAAAAAAAATGACTCGTGCGCCATCACCGAAAATCGAAACCCAAACGTTCAGCTTACGATTAATTTTTTTATCCGTAGTTTATGACTAAGCTATGAAGACATGCTTCTTCAAGGCTAAAAATTAAAAAATGAACCAATAGCTACTACGTTATGTATGCATATTTGTAAGACCGGCATCCGACCTTCATCTTGGAATTTTTTTTTTTATCTTTTCACTTTTGTACCGATTTTCCCGGGCTAAAACCCAAATCTAAAGTTTCGCATTGGCTCGAATACCCTATATACTAAGTCTCATCTCGGTAGACCAACAACTGACAGAGGAGTTTGGTAGACAATTTTTTTTTACGGAAACATATACGCATACATAAATATATATGGAAATATACATTTTTTACGCAAATATTATGCAAGTATGTATAATGTCGAATATCTGCATGAATATAATTACATGTAATCGTTAAGTAAAGATGATCATCATATCAGAAAACCGAAAAAATCTAATAGGGAATTAATTAAAATTAATGTTTAAAATAATATGCAAATTAGCTAGATCTTTTGCTAGTGAATGAAATTCCATGACTCATATATATCTATAATATAAAGCTGAATGTCTGTGTGTGAGTATGTGTGGGTGTCTGGGTGTGTCTGGTTACGAATAGGCTCCTATATGATTGACTATTATAGAAAACTGATCACATATAATGATAGAAGATGTATCGAGACACAGGAATTGGTATGTTTGATCTGACATAATGATGATTCATTAAAATTGTGGGGTCTGCGTACGTGCCTTGTCCACTAAGTATGGAAATAAAATTAAAAATTAAAAAAAAAAAGATTACAAGTGTTTTTGATATATATGTACATCAGAATACTTTGATAACTATGTTTTAACTTAAATAGGATGGTATAATAAAATTGTGGGATCTGCGTTCGCGCCTGGCCTCCATAGAATGGAAATAGGCACAAACTTTAATAAAGGCTTTTCATATCTATCTGCGTAAGTATACTTTGATAATAATGTTTCAGTTTGAAGAAATATGGTATAATAAAATTATAGGGTGTTCGTTCGCGCCTGACCTCCATAGAATGGAAATATGTCACAATTTTTAACAAGTTTTTTTTTTAATATATATTCACAGAATATTGTGATAAGTGTTTCAGTGTGAACAGGTATGGTATAATAAATTATGGGGTTTATCTATTTTATTTGTACTTTTGCTAGTATATATATATATATATATATATATATATATATATATATATATATATATATATAAGTTGTATTTTTGTAAATAAAGAGAAAATGTTGCCTTTTTCTTTCTTGACCTTCGAGCTAAGATCAAAGTATAGTATCTGTTCTGATGCTGCAGTACACTTTTTTGGTTTTGGTTAATGGGGGAGAACTCCTTCATGACTGATACATTTTTATTTTTGTTGCTAACCAGAGTGCTCCTTTTGGGGGAGCCCTCCCCCCACAATACCAACGAACCTTGTGCCCAAGTCTGCCCTCGTGGGGAGACAAGTAAACAAAAAAAAATGGAAAAATGGGGTTTCTAATATAAATATCAATACCCACACTAACAAATTCATATGAGTATATATATACATGTACATAAATATATACACACATGGTTGTGTGTATATACAGAGAGAGAGGGGGGAGAGGGAGGGAAAGAGAGAATGTGAGGGGGATGCAGGGATCTACAACTAATAATAGATAAATGAGTTTATTTCTTCTAATAATCCTATTATCCCAATCGACCGATCAAATTCTGGCCAAAAAATCCCATTTATTTAATTAATTCTGCACAGTATCCATTTCTGGCATCGCAGACGGGAAGTTACGGAAATACACGATCCGTTCCGAATTCAGACTCATTAATCTCGCTGAGATTAAAGCAGTTGGCAGCATTTGGAGATAAATTACAGATTGGCACAATTTCGTCCAACTGAAAACCAGCAAGACTAGCCGTCATTTTACTGTATCTGGCAACAATGCATCAAAACGAACCTTTTCGGAAGGTTCTTTTTCGAACTCAGTATTTTTTTTTTAAATATTTCACCCCAAACAATGTACAGCGGCACTTTGATGTAGGGGGATACTACCGGGGACAGTAGTTGCAGGTATAGTATGCAGGGAGTCGAGCAACAAGATGCCTATTGACACCAGGCTTGAACTTCTGCATGTCAGTACTGTTGGGAAAACATTA
Organism: Euprymna scolopes; assembly: GCF_053919585.1. Taxonomy (NCBI): domain Eukaryota; kingdom Metazoa; phylum Mollusca; class Cephalopoda; order Sepiida; family Sepiolidae; genus Euprymna; species Euprymna scolopes. Next base: position 129,387,965 of record NC_136500.1, on the reverse strand, counting down.
ACCTGGAAGAGAGTTCCAGAGTCTAGCAGTTCTAGGAAAGAAACTATTAGAGTAGAAGGTCCTCTTGCATCTAGGGATATCTACTGTGGGACTTGACTGTATTTACATCCAAAGGGTAGAAGTGCTACTCGTAAAACAGGCACATAGATGCAACATTTCGGCGATGGGACAGTGGTTGAAGCTTGCATAACAGTTCAGAACCTATCAGGTTGACGACTCGCTTTTGAACTCTGTCCAGGAGTGAGAGACAAGTAGCAGATGCACCAGCCCAAATGTGACAACAGTATTCCATATATGGGTGAATGGTGGCTTTATAGAGGTACAGGATAATTTTCTTTTGCAAAGGAGTCACCATTATTAAGGCCCTGGGACTCTTCGAGGATAAGGGTTATTGAGTGTACAGTAATCAATGGGATAATATCGTAGTAGTCGTTAATAATGGGAATTTGGTAGATTGGATTACTTAAAGGGGTGGTACATCAAGTATTTGTTTATGTTGGACTTGAAGACAACCAAGTTGTAGTCAGCTGTGAAACAGGCAAATGGAACAGAGTTCCACAGGCGTGCAGTTCTAAGAAAGAAGCTTTGTTCATGGAGTCTACGTTTTGATTTAGGCACAGTTATAGAGTGGGGAAAGTTATTGACAGGTTAGGCGTAAATTTCTAGCACGGTAGAGAGAGCGAGAGGGCTCCTTTCAACTCATGTTTCCTAAGAACGTTAAGACGAGGAGTTTGAAAGAAGTACTTTCAGGTAATGTATATTTAGCCATGACTATTAGTCTTTGAGAATGTTTCTTGTAATTATTGACGGAAACAAGCTTAGTCTTGGCAGCATTGAATGTGATCACCCATGTTTGTCCCCATTCCACTACATACCACCTCTAGTGTTTCTACAATTTCTTTAGATATGCGTTCATATGTTTTCCTGTCGTGCCTGCTATAGAGCGTGGTGTCATCGGCAAATATACCCATATCAGAGACAATTTTATGAGGGAGATCATTTATGAATATTAGGAATAATAAACACCCAAGGATCGACCACTGTGGTACACTCGTATTTATATCATATTGTCTAGACGTACGACCATCGAGGATAACCCGGATCTTTCTGTTATTTAAGAAGGATTTAATTATGTGAAGTATTGGTCCAGTGATACCGTATGATCTGATTTCCCTGAGAAGGTCATCGTGTTACACCCTGTCAAAAGCCTATCCAGAGTTGCCGCTCTTAACTTCCCCTGCTTTGCTCAGTGTATGTTATATGCGTTCAGAGATAACAGTTAGGATGTCTGCTGTAGAACGGTCTCAATTAGGAAAGAATACAGGTTGGGATATAAGATTACAATATGTGCAAGTGTTCATAACCAATATGTTAGATTATCTTACGAGTATGTTTTATTCTTACGAAAATCATCGGTTTTTGTTATGGAAGCCCAAAATAAACTACTAAGCGACACAGTGTTTCCGTTATTTCTTTTATGTTTATTCCGTGCGAAATCTCACGAACTGTGATATAACGATTTCAACGTATTATTTGGATTATTCTGATTACGGTTCCCATCTTCGGTTGATGCAATTCTTCAGGAACAGCTTGTCGAACACAGGCACCTTTCTTTCGGACACGGGGATCTATTTGGAACGGAACCGTTTTATTTAATCTGCGGGGGTAACGTTCTGTCAGCTTGACTAGGTAAATTCGCAATTGTACTTTTAGTGTCACCTATACTGAAGACCGAACCTTCAACCTCCAGAAGAGTGTAACTTACAAATGAATTTTATGTAGTACTTTACCGGCTAAACCACGAGTTCACTTAATTTTATATTAACTTCTTCTTCTTCTTCTTCTTCTTCTTCTTATTATTATTATTATTATTATTATTATTATTATTATTATTATTATTATTTTATTATTTTGTTCGTTAACTTCACAGTGTGGTGTTTTGTTTTACACCGGTTCATTTTTTCACTCAAGAGCTGGTTTTTACACCAAAGCTAAACAAAGTCAATTAGATGCAAAACACTTGAAGGATGTTCGCTCATCCAAGCAAGCTCGACTTCTGGAGTACTTTGATGTTGTACTTGATTTCTAAAGAGTTCAACTGCATTATTATTATTATTATTATTATTATTATTATTATTATTATTATTATTATTAATGGCTCACAAGGAGCTTTCACATAGATCTTCGGATATCTTTCCCTGAAAACACCCTGTTGTGTTAACTGGAAGCCGAGTTACAACAAGTCTCTCCAGGTTTCCGTTACTCTCTTCCTCTTTTGATAATATTTGCAAATAAATTTGCATTACCGCAACAGCTACTTGCCATGGTTTTCTCTTTGGCAGCAGCTATTGGTCTTTGCTGGGATTTGAGTGGCAATAAGCCTCCCTAAAGTCCCAGTTCTCTTCGCACTTATTCGAATATGGTCTGGTCAGTTCATCGGTTTTTCCTTCCTCCTTGACTAGTTGGTTATTTGGTCTTACTGTTTATTATTATTATTATTATTATTATTATTATTATTATTATTATTATTATTATTATTAACTTCACAATGTTGTGATGTTTTACACTGGTTAATTTTTTCAAAGCTAATGAGTATATTTATTGAGTCAGTTAGACGCAAAGCACGTGTAGGATACTCGCTCTTCCAAGCAAGATTGACTTCTGGAGTACGGTAATGTTGTACTTGATTTCCAAGGAGTTCAGCCGTATTATTATTATTATTATCATCATTATTATTATTATTATTATTATTATTATTATTATTATCATCATCATTATTATTATTATTATTATTATTATTATTATTATTATTATTATACACTAGGAGTTTTCACACGAGTCATCATCATAGATTGCTCTCTGTCAACAATCTGTGGTGTTCCCTTAAGTTTAGGTGTTATGTATTATCAATAATCCCCTACTCTTTATCTATGCCTAAACCTAAACGTAGATTCCATGAACAAAGCTCCTTTCTTAGAATTGCACGCCTGTGGAATTGTCTTCCGTTTTCCTACTTTCCAGCTTACTACAATATGGTTGTCTTCAAGTCCAACGTAAACAAGTTCTTGATGAGCCGTTCCACTTAAGTTAAGAAATTAACCGAATTTCCATTACTAACGATTACTATATTGTCCAATTGACTACTGTACACTCTTGACCATTATACTCGAGTTTTCTCTGGGCCTTGATAAGTGGTTAATGCAGATTAACAGTACTACTTATCTCTTCATAAGGTTTGCAAAGATTATCAGTTGACGAAAGACCAATATTATGAAAGGAAATGCAAAAGAAAGAATCCGATTGACAAAACGCTAAAGTTTACCAAGTATTTCTTGGCATTCAACCTGAACATAAAAGCAAGTTGTATTCCATAGGGAAACTGTTCCGTAGTAGTGTGGTCCACGGATAAGGATGTGATTTGAATATAACCCTTAACTCTGCTCTAAGGGCAACAGAATATGAACCATTTATTGAAAGGAGTTTCTCTCTGTTGATTGAGGGAACGCGCCGATGCCGTGCGCAGTAGTAGGATGTTCATCATTCCAGGTTGTTGCTTCCTGTCATTCAGGTGGAGTAAATTTATTGCTTAGTGTCTGAGGCACCCATACCGAAAAATGCCGACGTAGGTTGCCAGACAATTTAAAATAATCCAGAGTGCTTCTACTTTAGAGGTGCTGCCATCCCACTCTCTAACTTTATGTCACATCTTTTTTTGCGGTGGGAAGGAAGTGAATAACACTCTTGGATCCATCAGACACTACGGTATACGAACGAGATTTTAGGCTACCGTGATGTTCCCGTCACATTAAATAGACGAGAATTCATTCCGAATTACGTCGACGAAATTTGAACCTTCGACGGGCGAGATTTGATGCTCAATTCCACGGGCGAGATCTGACGCTGCCTCCAAATGAAGTAATTTGAACCTACGTTTCAGATACGAGATTTGACGCCAGACGAGATATTTCTCAGTTTTTTTTTATCTAACGAAATCGTTTCATGACCGAATTTTATTAAAATTATACATAACCACTAGTTTAACTACTCATACTTGTTCAGCAGCTCAATATTTACTGATGATTAGTTAAATTTGGATTATGTTTGTAAAAAAAATATTTAAGATAAATAAGCCTTATACATCACTAAAATTATTTTTCGTTAAGTTTAATCTAATAATTTTCATTATGTCATTTGAAAATTTTGGAATAGCAAGGAAACTGTTATTTTAAACTTTGCGTGACAAACCAATGAAACTGTTACTTCAATCCTTTCATGTTTTAAAATTCGAATAATGGCATTCTTAGATATTGAAATTGAGTAAAATAAGTTAGCATTATATTTTGTTTTGCGCTTTACGAATTTAACTTGAATATGCCCACATTTTTTTGTCAGCATTCAGTATTTCGAATCGCTTCCTAATGGCAAATATCAAACAATATGAAAAAAACGAAAATAAGATTTTTAATGCGTTTGTAGATTATCTGCATTATGTTAAAAGTGCTTCAATTCGCCAAATTGTCAAAACGTTGATCTTTATGGTTCCAGGTGAGCAGTGTCTGAAGATACTGGTTTCAATCCCACTCAAAGCCGGACAAAACGTGGTGAGACGACAACTATGGAGGGCAGTAATTGCTCAGAATGCAGTTAGGAGATTCGGAGTTCTTATCCCGTCGTGGTTACCACCTGACGAAGGCTAGAGTAATAGTTGGCTGAAACGTCGTGAAACAACAATTAAAAGATGAGGATAATAGTCCGCAATAAATTTAAAATTAATAAATAATACTCATCTCAATAATGAATACCAATTAAAATAATATACATATAATTGAGACAAGAAGTAAAATATCAGAAAAAAATGCCTACTTAACCAACCCAGCTTGTCATGACAGTTATTTGGTTATTTTTTGTATCTAATGAACTTCAGTTTGATGTTGCTAAGAAAGTTGGATTTGTAATGTCTGCAAGCAACTGACATTTCATTTCTAATGTTTAGTAAGATATCTATATATTTAGCCAGTTTATATCTGGACGACCTTGAGATACGAATAGTGTTTCATTTACAGGCACGTTTCGCGTTGGTTTTTCTTTGTAGGATTTTCTGATTCTTTCTTTGGCTATTTTTATCCAGTCGATGCGTTATACAGGCTGACCCCAAAACAAACAGAGGACATTCAATTGTTTTTCTGAGCATTTTACAGTCAACGGAGAAAAAAAAAAGGCCAAAATCACTAGTGTTTTGATGTGATGTTTTGAATATAATAAACTAGTTATGACCAAAGTTTCATTTCATTCGGACAAATCAAAACACTAAGAAACGGGTCATAATTAGAGCTGGGTCCCGTTTTTCTTGGTCACGCTGTATATTGCAGTAATACATTTATGGCCGAATGGCATCTTTGTGAAAATGTAGGGTACTGGCAGGTGTTTGACGTTTTCTAACACGGTTGATAGAACCCTTTTCTTCTACCGGATTACAAAACTTCTCATACGTGCTTATGTCCTCTATCTCTACAACACCAATGTTCAGTCCAGCATATCATATTGTAGTGCCCCAGCCTCTAGTCTCTTTATATCAGACAGGGGCACAAACGGGGGTCTAATTTAATAAATTCCACATTGTCTGCAAAGTTCCAGCCCCTGTCCAATCAACGTAAGGATCTACCTATGTGCTTTTATTACGAATATTTCGATGAAATTGGGCCAAACGAACTTGTTCCTAATGTACTGCATAACCATTAATATATACTGTAAAAACAGGAATAAAAGTGGAATGGGGGTGTCATGGTTTAACGCAAAAAGAGGATAAAAATCTCAGAATTGAATCCGCAGTAACGCCGTCGATTGCTGCTAGTATATATATATATATATATATATATATATATATATATATTTATATATATATATATGTGTGTGTGTGTATGTGTATATATATATATATATATATATATATATATATATATATATATATACTAGCAAAGGTACCCGTCGTTGACCGGGTTCAAAAAGAGCCTACACAAAATGGACTCTGATTTATGGAAGTATGATGGGTTATGAAAAGGAGGAGTCTTAAAGAAATAGCTTCGAATTTTGGGGGTATCAAAACCAAAGCAAAATATGATGAAAGTAAAAATTAAATAGATAAACCCCATAATTTATTATACCATACCTGTTCACACTGAAACACTTATCACAATATTCTGTGGATCTATATTAAAAAACCTTGTTAAACTTTGTGACATATTTTCATTCTATGGAGGTCAGGCGCGAACGAACACCCCCATAATTTTATTATACCATATTTCTACAAACTGAAACATAATGATCAAAGTATACTTACGCAGGTAGATATGAAAAGTCTTTATCAAAGTTTGTGCCTATGGAGGTCAGGGGCGAACGCAGACCCCCAATTTTATTATATCATCCCTATTTAAGTTAAAACATACTTATCAAATTATTATTATGTACATCTATATCAAAAAACGTTTTTGTTTAATTTTTTTAATTTTTTATTTCCATACTCAATTTTAATGAATCATCATTATGCCAGCTCAAACATACCCATTCCTGTGTCTAGATACATCTTCTGTCATTGTATGTGATTAGTTTTCTATAATAGCCAACCATATAGGAGCATATTCGTGACCAGACACACACACAGACGTTCAGCTTTATATATATATATATATATATATATATATATATATATATATATATATATATATACATATATGATGAAAATAATGGAAATAGTATTCCGACAAAATAGAGAAAATAATACGGTTTGTTCCTTTTTATTCTCTCTCTCTCTCTCTCTCTCTCTCTATATATATATATATATATATATATATATATATATATATTAATTTATAAAATATACATGGCGATTAAGCTTGAGGAATCCCAGAGTGGATGAAACGCCGAATATTTAGTGTAGCCTAATCGCCATATATATTTTTATAAATTACTAACTAGCTCTACCTACGTATTGAGCACTTTCGAAGTAAATACTTAAAGTTTACGCATAAATCTATATTTTGTATATTAATTTTATGTGAGTAAATTTAGTAGTTATATATATATATATATATATATATATATATTCCTGCTAGTATATATATATATATATATATATATATTGATATATTAATTTCTGCTTGTATATATAAATATATATATATATATATATATATATATATATAGCTACTTCATTTACTCACATAAATTTAATATACGAAAGTATAGATTCATGCGTAAACTTTAAGTATTTACTTCAAAAGTGCTCAATACGTTCGTAGAGCTAGTTAGTAACTTATAAAATACATATGACGATTACGCTACACTGAATATTCGGCGTTTCATCCACTCTAGGATTCGCCAGGCTTATGCGCATAAGCCTGCCGAATCCTAGAGTGGATGAAACGCCGAATATTCAGTGTAGCTTAATTGCCATATATATTTTATAACTTACTATATATATATATATATATATATATATATATATATATATATATATATATACACTTGTGCCCGATATTATTCATACCCTCCCTTGAAAATTGAGTTTATTAGGTGTAACTTTGTAAGAATTTATTGTTTACGTCCATATTGATACATATTCTTAATAAACCTCTTCTGATCATTTTCGTCATTTTAAAATCTCGGGATACTTGTAATAAAAGAAATATACAGCTATTTATAAAATCTGCAATGTTCAAAAATAATCATACCCCCTTATTTTTTCAGTATTAATCGAGTTTCTGACTGTTTGTTTCCTGTTTGATTCTTATTTTGAATGCTTGTATACAACCTTTGATTAATTTCAGTTCGTTTTTTGCATTTTTCAGAAATTAAAATGATATCAACTGAAAACCAATAAAAGAATAAAAATTATTAGAATGGGGAAGAAAAAAGAGCTTAGTAATGATCTTAGGACTAAAATTGTGAATTCACATAAGGATGGTTTAGGTTACAAGTCAATTTCCAAAAAAAATTAGGTCCCTACAGCAACAGTACAGAGCATCATCAAAAAATTCCAGAGCCACCACACAACAAGCAACTTGATTGGTAGAGGAAGTAAAAGGAAACTGTCTGCTAGAGCCACCAGGAATATTGTAAGAAGTGTTAATGCAAATCCAACCACCACTACTAAGGACATTTTAGAAAATCTGGAGTCTTCTGGCATAAAAATATCAAGGCAAACATTTCAAAGGACTCTGCATGAAAATGGTCTGAAAGGAAGAAGACCACGAAGGACTCCATTGCACACCGAAAAACACCTTGCAGCACGTCTAAAGTTTGCTAGGACCTATGTGAATTCTCCAGAGTCCGTTTTTTCAAGTATTTTGTGGACTGACGAAACAAAAATTGAATTGTTTTGCCATATGGATTCTTCTTACGTTTGGAGGAAGAAAGGAGAAGCTTAAAACCCAAAGAACACCATACCCACGGTGAAACATGGTGGTGGTAGCCTAATGTTTTGGGGCTCCTTTTCGGCTAGTGGTCCAGGTAGTTTGGTCAAGATAGATGGAACCATGAAGAAGGAGCAATATTCGGAGATACTCCAGAAAAACATTAGACAGGATGCGGAGAAGCTCCATTTAGGACCAAACTGGGTCCTTCAACAGGATAATGATCCAAAACATACTGCCAAAAATAGTCAAGAAATGGTTTGAGGATAATCAAATTAATGTTTTGGAATGGCCTAGCCAGAGTCCCGACCTGAACCCTATCGAAAACCTCTGGCACATATTGAAAACTGAGGTTAAAAAGCGGAAACCTAGAAATTTGAGGGATTTCGAGAACTACTGCATTGAAGAATGATCAAAAATCAGTGTTGATGCTTGTAAAAACCTTGTTGATAAATATCCAAAACGGTTACAGGCAGTTATTAAGAATAAAGGGCATGCTATTGACTATTAGTAAGAGAGGTATGAATAATTTTGAACTAGTGCCATTATTGTTTTTCTTTGTATAATGTTTCAAACTTGCATAATTTATTTATTTGTTGAGTTTAAATTAAATGCTTATGCTTGATTTATTGTTTGAAATACCTTTACTATTGTCTACCTTCTGGTTTGAGCAATATTCTTATAGAAATCTCAAAGATCCGAGGGGTATGAATAATATCGGGCACAAGTGTATATATGCCGGAATCAACGACGTTACTACGGATTAATTATGAGATTTATCCTATTTTTGTGTTATATTATATAGTGACGTATTTTGTATATTACATACTGTAAAATAAGAATAAAAGTGTAATGGGGTGTCATGGTTTAACGCAAAAATAGGATAAAACTCATAATTGAATTCGTAGTAACGTCATTGATTCCGGCTAGTATATATATATATATATATATATATATATATATATATATATATATATATATATATATATATATATATATATATATATATGCTTGCAAGAATCAATATATTAATATATATATATATATATATATATATATATATATACTAGCAGGAATATACTTGGCTTTATATATATACACTTGTGCCCGATATTATTCATACCCCTCGGATCTTTGAGATTTCTATAAGAATATTGCTCAAACCAGAAGGTAGACAATATTAAAGGGATTTCAAACAATAAATCAAGCATAAGCATTTAATTTAAACTCAACAAATAAATAAATTATGCAAGTTTGAAACATTATACAAAGAAAAACAATAATGGCACTAGTTCAAAATTATTCATACCTCTCTTACTAATAGTCAATAGCATGCCCTTTATTCTTAATAACTGCCTGTAACCGTTTGGGATATTTATCAACAAGGTTTTTACAAGCATCAACACTGATTTTTGACCATTCTTCAATGCAGTAGTACTCCAAATCCCTCAAATTTCTAGGTTTCCGCTTTTTAACCTCAGTTTTCAATATGTGCCAGAGGTTTTCGATAGGGTTCAGGTCGGGACTCTGGCTAGGCCATTCCAAAACATTAATTTGATTATCCTCAAACCATTTCTTGACTATTTTGGCAGTATGTTTTGGATTATTATCCTGTTGAAGGACCCAGTTTGGTCCTAAATAGAGCTTCTCCGCATCCTGTCTAATGTTTTTCTGGAGTATCTCAAAATATTGCTCCTTCTTCATGGTTCCATCTATCTTGACCAAACTACCTGGACCACTAGCCGAAAAGGAGCCCCAAAACATTAGGCTACCACCACCATGTTTCACCGTGGGTATGGTGTTCTTTGGGTTGTAAGCTTCTCCTTTCTTCCTTCAAACGTAAGAAGCATCCATATGGCCAAACAATTCAATTTTTGTTTCGTCAGTCCACAAAATACTTGAGAAAACGGACTCTGGAGAATTCACATGGGTCCTAGCAAACTTTAGACGTGCTGCAAGGTGTTTTCCGGTGTGCAATGGAGTCCTTCTTGGTCTTCTTCCTTTCAGACCATTTTCATGCAGAGTCCTTTGCAATGTTTGCCTTGATATTTTTATGCCAGAAGACTCCAGATTTTCTAAAATGTCCTTATTAGTGGTGGTTGGATTTGCATTAACACTTCTTACAATATTCCTGGTGGCTCTAGCAGACAGTTTCCTTTTCCTTCCTCTACCAATCAAGTTGTTTGTTGTGTGGTGGCTCTGGAATTTTTTGATGATGCTCTGTACTGTTGCTGTAGGGACCTCAAATTTCTTGGAAATTGACTTGTAACCTAAACCATCCTTATGTGAATTCACAATTTTAGTCCTAAGATCATTACTAAGCTCTTTTTTCTTCCCCATTCTAATAATTTTTATTCTTTTATTGGTTTTCAGTTGATATCATTTTAATTTCTGAAAAATGCAAAAAACGAAATGAAATTAATCAAAGGTTGTATAAAAGAATTCAAAATAAGAATCAAACAGAAAACAAACAGTCAGAAACTCGATTAATACTGAAAAAATAAGGGGGTATGATTATTTTTGAACATTGCAGATTTTATAAATAGCTGTATATTTCTTTTATTACAAGTATCCCGAGATTTTAAAATGACGAAAATGATCAGAAGAGGTTTATTAAGAATATGTATCAATATGGACGTAAACAATAAATTCTTACAAAAGTTACACCTAATAAACTCAATTTTCAAGGGGGGTATGAATAATATCGGGCACAAGTGTATATATATATAATATATATATATAAAGCCAAGTACGTCCAAGGATGGAATAATGTTGCCATATCTGGGCAGGAGCTGCAAAAAATAGCCTATCATGCCTTGACAGAGTACAAAATAGACTTCGTGGCTTAGTGGGGGATGCCCTTTTCTCTACCCTGCAACCTCTCTCCCATAGAAGAGACGTTTCGAACATATCCTTGTTTTATCGTTATTTCCATGCCAGGTGCTCGTCTGAACTCCAATCACTGTCCCCTCTCGTCAATCTTTCACGAAAAACACCCGTCTAGCCGAATCCACTGAAAAATTTCCCCCACTCTTATCTGTGCCTAAATCAAAACGTGGATTCCATGAACAAAGCTTCTTTCTTAGAACTTCACGCGTGTGGAACTCTGTTCCGTCTGCCTGCTTCCCACCGGACTACAACCTGGATGTGTTCAAGTCCAATGTTAACAAATTCCTAATGAACTGTCTCCTTAAGTAAACACTTTATCAAATCTCCACACTAACGTAATGTACTTGCAATAACCCTTATCCCTTAGTGGCTTCCGGGCCTTGATAAGTGGTGATCACTGCGTATATATATATATATATATATATATATATATATATATATATTTAATAGAAAAAAAGACCAAGAGAGAAGGCATATGCGCTCCTACAAAAATTATACTCCAAAACACACCAGATATTGTGACTATTTTCCCTGATAATAAATAGGCGATGTATTCGAAATTTAATCAAGTTGTCCAAAATTATCAAATTTTGGTGACTTTGTTATTGTATCATTTTAAAAACGATGAGAATGTATTTTAGTTCTGAGTTTAACCTTCAATATAACAGCGATACTAGACGAAACAAGAACAACAACTGTTTTGGCAGTGAATCTTCGAAGATCAAGGCAACACACAGGTATTTTTTAAAAGAAAATTGCTAGATGGTCACAACGTACGTACAATCATTAAATTCCCTAAGCATATTGAATTTGTCTTTTATTTTTTCTGAGATCTGCACTAGATGCAGTTTGAAGTTGTGAGTGTCGGCAATTGTTATTATTTCTTATTGCTCGCAGTGTGTACAGCAGTTGATAGGCGCCACTGCATCCTGTCCGCTGATTAACCTTGCTTCCGAGCACGTATACTAATTTTCTGCTTCATCGTCTTTCTCCACGTGTCGCAGGTGCTCTCGTTTCAGTCGCCATTTTGCCTGCATTTTGAGTTATTATTTTAATTCCTGTTTTGTCTTTGTTTTTTGAAGATTTTGCCTATTCTTGCTATCAACTCATTTAAGTTTATTTTCAATGTGACGAACAAATAAAACTTTGTAACCTTCTCTCTCTTCCTTTCTTTCATCCTAAGAGCAAATCAATTGACGTCATCGAAACTGGTGTTGATATTT
>NC_136500.1:129355445-129367945 GCF_053919585.1 Euprymna scolopes | reverse complement strand
GATTTCTTTATTCGTGCCAGGTTGATCTTATATTATTGTGTCTATACACAAACACTCAAAGGAATGTAATATTTAATTAAAATAACTATTTGTAAATATCATTTTTAAAAAAAGATCAGTATTTCATTAAATCAGTAAGTACCTATTTTGTAAACAATCGATCTTTGATTTGAATATAAATTATATCTAAATTAAATGTTAATTAAATAAAAAATAAATAAAAATTAAAGTTTAAAAAAACTGAATACACACTGGAAAACTGTATAATTTTATATATATATTTTTTTTACATAGGCATCACCACATTATCAAGGCCAAGAGGCCACTCAAGGATAAGGGTTAAAGAGTGTACAGTAGAAATTGGACAATATAGTAATCATTAGTAATGAAAATTTGGTAAATTTGATAACTTATATAGAACGGCTCATCAAGAACTTATTGACTTGAAGACAACCATATTGTAGTCAGCCGGAAAGCAAGAAAAACGGAAGACAATTCCACAGGCGTGCAGTTCTAAGAAAGAAGCTTTGTTCATGGAATCTACGTTTAGGTTTAGGCACAGATAAAGAGTGGGGGGAATTATTGATAGTGTTTACAGTGAGACGAGTGTTTCTTGTGAAAGTTTGGCGAGGGGGGACCATTAAATAAATTATGTGCATCAAGTAATTCGTTAATTCAATATTCAAAAGAAAATTGACGATTAAATGAAAGGCAGAAATGATCATGTTGCTATGGTAATTAGCCTTTGTCATGCATCATGCCAAGCTGGCCGGTAATAATTGTTTTGTTTTCTTAGCCAGCATGTCAGAAATCCTTACGTACAAATAAAAAAAAAAGTCTACTACAATGAATATAGGACGTTTCTCGGCCATAAAGTAAAAAAAAAAAGAATAATTAAGCACATATCGCAAGAAAAAAAAAATGCATTTGTCTGGCAGTATTCATACAAAAAAGCGTTAAAGCCAAAGACACGGACTCCTGCGTTACTATGGTAACGGACTCACTCAAGAAAAATACCATACATTTCCAAAACAATAGAAATAATCTAAATAGAATTATTTGGATGCATCGGACTTGGATGTTCTCAACTTGAGTGTGATTTTCACAACGTTTTGATCGATGTACACTCCGACCTTCTTCAGGAGTATCTTGTCGAACTGTAGAAGGTTTCTGTCGAAATCGTGAATCTGGACAAGAGCATGCTACCTCCTTGAAGTAAAGAAAGGGTTCTGTTCGAAATTCTGTCCAAATTCCCGAGTTCCATAGAAACATTCTCGAGTCCGATAAGATACACCTAAAGAAAGTCGGAGGTTACATCGACCGAAACGTTGTGAAAATCACACTCAAGATGAGAACAATAGTTCGAATCCAAATCATACGAATAACAAAACTTCACTACGCTACGATATTCTCAAACAGAACTATTTATGCAAAAATTCAAAACATCTATATATGTATAAAAGTAAAAGTGGCTGTGTGTGGCTGTGTGTGTGTGTGTCTGTGTACATTTCCCTACGCAATAACTCTGTTAATTTTTAGTCTACAGACTCGAAATTTGATATACAGGTTACTGAGATTTGGGAATATCGATGTGATCGGTTTTTGGCCAGAAATTTGGCGATTAAGGGGTAAAAGTTCAACGATTTGACCTTTGAGAAATCTACTAAACTCCTTCGACAATTTTGGGTCTACGCACTTGAAATTTTAGATATAGGTTCCTTGCACATGGATCTAACTTAATAACTTGATTTGAGCCCCAAACAATAAATTTTAAGGGGTCATAATAGGGGTCAAAGTTTTTAAAAATTGACCTCTGCGGTCTCTTCCAAATTACTCAGACAATTTCTGGTCTAAATATTTGAAATTTTGCATAAAGGGTATTCAGAGATAGGACAAGCTTTTTCATCAGTTTAGGTCGAACATTTTTAGTTACCAATATATAAATGTATGTATGTATGTATGTATGTATGTATATTTGCATGTATGCCTAAAACTTTCAATAGAGGCGACGGATTTTACTAAGATCAGTATCGTTTTAAGGTTCGACCTTTCATACGACGAATATTGAAAAATTCACTAAAAACATTAATACCTTCACCTTCAACTAGGTACTTTTCTACAGGGAGGGGTCACTTTTTTCGCCAATATTTTTTTAAAGTTGTCCTCTCCTTTACATTGTCTAGACTTTAATTTTAAAAAATGTTGCTTCCGATTTGGCGGTGGTCGTAACAGCATAAACGTTAGGTTTTACCTCGTTCTTTTCCTCCTTTGCGGTACAGGTTCGAGTCTGCCTTCCTACTCCCACTTATTATTATTAATTTTTTTTTTGGGGGGGGGGCTCAACATACACATCCGAACACCTGGGCAACGCCGGGCTGAAATGCTAGTAATTAAATAAAAATCTTAAAAAAGAGTTAATGTCCTGTTCTTCTTGTAAAGCAATGTGAACATTAACAGCAACATATATATATGATGATGATGATTGCAACGTCTTGTCAGACGAGTGCCACTCCCTCAGACATTTAAAATCCATGAGCCCAAATGCCTGAGGGAGTATCTATACAAAGATGATGTTACAGAGTCTTAGCTTTGTACGACAGCTAAGTCTCTCTCTCGGTTCAAAATGTTGAGATCCAGCAACAAGCAAGTGCAAGATAGCCAGCAATAAGTTAAACTGCAGACCAGCTTAATGCGGGTACTGGTCTCCCGCTTTATGGTTTTTTAAATCAGAGATTTTCTTCTCCTATAATGGTTGCCTTCACCACGGCTTACGGGAGCCCTCTCCACCCCAATACACATATACACACACACACAAATATACACGGTGCTAGTTGGCCGTTGATTCAGAAAAAGAGTTCATTCGCCCTTTGGACGATATATATATATATATATATATATATATATATATATATATATATAGGATGTTATTAGTGAAGTTGGATTAACTTAAAACAAGTAAAGGATGCATAGTCCTCCCCTGAGTGCATAGTGAACGAGGCATAAAAAATAACTAAGTTCAGCATTGCCTCCCCCCATTTAACCCCAAAAGTTCCCAGGGGACGTCAAATCCCGTTGAAAATAAACAAGCGGTGCAGTTTAAGGCCTTAACATATGTAAATGTGAGTTCTGCACTATGTAAAAAAAGAACTAAATTCATAAATAACAATAAAACGTCGGTATTATTTTTATTTTCATTCTCGCGGGAACGCATTACGTAGAGATAAAGAATTCTTCATTTATGCCGAGTGGATCTTACATTACTGTGTCTATACATAAACACTCGAAGGAATGTGTGCACCGTGAGTCCATCATTTGCCACCCCTCACCTATTTAGACCCAAAAGTCCCCAAAGCCTTAACATATTAAAATTGGAGTTCAGCACCATGCAAAACTGCTAAATAGACATACACAAAAATTTTTAAACAAATATGGTAAAATAGTCTCCAAAATGGAGTGTTTTTATTAGCCGTAAAATCCTCTGGGGCACACCCAAGAGTTATTGCGAAGTATAGACAAACAAAATTATTTAGAAATCAGTTAGTTACAACTTTTCAGAAAGTTTGATAAAAAAATTCAAGGCATCATTTTTTTTTTAATAAGCACAAAAGTTCCAATTTTCGCCATTTTAAA
This sequence comes from Euprymna scolopes, assembly GCF_053919585.1. Classification (NCBI taxonomy): domain Eukaryota; kingdom Metazoa; phylum Mollusca; class Cephalopoda; order Sepiida; family Sepiolidae; genus Euprymna; species Euprymna scolopes. The sequence goes on along the minus strand of NC_136500.1, from coordinate 129,364,315 downwards.
CCGAAAGTCATCCTAGGAGGGCAATTGGAGTTTTCCCGGAAAATCCGTTCCGTTTCGTTTTTTTTACTCAAATCATGTTTAATGTTTGTGCAAAATTTCAAAAAATTCAAAGGCGTAGTTATTGAGAAAAGGGCAGACAGACAAACGGACGAACTGACAAAGGTGAATTTACAGGTCCACCCTTCTTTTGTCGGGGGACCAATAAAGCGTTTGTTTCCACCATTAATGCGCGAATCGTACCTAACTTTTGTATATATTCATTTAAATGACATTCATATTATTTTGTAATTAACAATTATTTATTTTTATATTTTTTTGCTAAAGTTTTTCGTTCTAATAGTGTTTTTTGTTTGTTGTTTTTTGTTTTTTTTGTTTTTTTTGTTTTTTGTTTTTTGTTTTTTTTTTTTTTTTTTTTGTTTTTTTTTTGTTCTTTGTTTTTTTTTTTGTTTTTTTGCAGACTCATATCAGAGGTCATCCATTTTATTATTTTTTTTTTATTGCGGACTATTATCCTCATCTTTCTTTAGTTGGTGTTTCACGATGTTTCGACCAATTATTTCTCTGGCCTTCTTCATGTGGTAACGGCGACGGGATAGGAACTCCGAATCTCCTAACTGCATCCTCAGCAATTACTGCCTTCCATAGTTGTCGTCGTCTCACCACCTGACGAATGGCCAGAGGAATAATAGTCCGCAATAAATAAATTAATATATATAATACTCATATCAATAATGAATACCAATTAAAATAATATATATATATATATATATATATATATATATATATATATATATATATATATATATATATATGGCGATTAAGCTACACTGAATATTCCGCGTTTATTCCACGGGGGGTTCTTCAGGCTTATGCGCGAATTTTGTGGTTGTCTGTCGTTCTTATATACGCACCTTCTATTGAGATTTTAGTTAGCCAATAAGCTTTCTAGCATCCACCACGCCCTTCCTATCAGCCAATGAACATGCAATTACAGGAAAAACGCCTATTTGACCTCTTGTTGACCTGTTCCTTTGTATGTGCTCTAGTTAGCCTGGATATCTTGTGTCTTGACCTGTTTTAAATCTAGGTTAGGTTTTTATTTATTTATTAATTTATTTTATGTTAGTTTATATATACACTATAAGTGTATGTTCATTGTCTGATAGGAAGGGCGCGGTGGATACTATAAAGCTGATTGGCTAACTAAAATCTCAATAGAAGGTGCGTATATAAAACGACAGACAATCACAAAATTCGTGCATAAGCCTGAAGAATCCTAGAGTGGATGAAACGCGGTATATTCAGTGTAGCTGCTTAATCGCCATATACATTTTATAAATTACTAACTAGCTCTACCTACGTATTGAGCACTTTTGAAGTAAATACTTAAAGTTTACGCATAAATTTATACTTTCGTATATTAATTTTATGTGAGTAAATGAAGTATATATATATATATATATATATATATATATATATATATATATATATATATATATATGAAATAAAATGGAGGTGAAAGGACCTGAATACTCAACGCTTCGCCCTATTTATGCGGGCTTCTTCAAGAAGGATTGATCAATGACCATCCCTCTTGAAGAAGCCCGCATAAATCGGGCGAAACGTTGGGTATTCAGGTCCTTCCACCTCCATTTTATTTCATATCGTCGGATTTAATCCAGCTCAGCAATCACATATATATATATATATATATATATATATATATATATATATATATATATATATATATGTCAGCCATTTTAATTTGTCCTACCCAAAGCAGCTCTACATCCTAAATTCTATTCTACCGCCAGTAGCAATGATTTCGATCAACCATACAAAGTCTATAATTGTATTATCAACTGTGACTGGTTGAGCGACTCGCATGCAACGCAACAGCGTGTTCTCTAATCAATACTTGCCGGTGTAATTTCTACCACTTACCGTAAGTCTGCGGATGAGGGTGGACACCGAAAAACTTTCTGTGAAAACTTTTGCATTCATAGAAAAAGAAACAATGAAACACTTTTTTTTTAAATGACAGAAACTGAACGTCCATTGTTCATAATTTTATCGGGAAACGAATGCATATTACAGTGAGATGAAAAACTTGTTTTAAATACTTTAATTTATACAACAAACAAGGCATTATTATTAGCACTGAAGTTTTAAGAGCTACTAGGATAGTGACCAGATTTATAATGTGTAATTTGGATTTAAAGCTGGCTAATAATATATTTTTGCATATATTATATTCAAATTTCTTCACATTGATGCAGTTGATGAAATAATAATCAAGACGGAAATTTAAAAGGCACACAGTACAAGGAAAAGAAAAATTCAGAGAAGTAATTCCAGAGAAGTCGACATTGAAGCGGTGGGATTGAGCAGTTAGTCAAGTGGTCTGAGGATAAAAGTATAATGGGTTTATAGAAACACGTCCTGTGGAAGTACTGTGGAAGTACTTATAGAACAAGCATACGGCTGCAATACTGCGGTGATGCGATAGCGGATAGGGCAAGGCAGACAATGAAATATTTATTTGGTTATACATTTTTTTTTTGCACAATTTCCAAAAGGGGGAGTATGTACGAGCATCGAATCAAATGTAACAATAGTGCCCCTTATATTGGCAAATAGTGATTTTTAGAGATAACAAACTCGTTAATGTGAGACGTTTTCTAGCTCGATAAAGGGAGTCTTACTTATTTGTAATTAAGTGTATTAAGTGATAGAACTAACCCTGTGACCAGATCATGGATAAAATAAACCTGGGCCAGGTGTTTCCACATACACCAACAATACCAGGAGAAATGGCACCAAACAAATATAAGATTTGTGAGGCACCGAAAAAAGATTTAAACTGTATGATTGGCAGGGACTCTCTTAATAGCCAACTAAAGGAGCCGCTCGGTAATCTATAAGTTCTGGCTCCTCTTATTTTAGGAAATAGAATATGACATTCAAAACACAACTAAATTAATATGATGAGCAAAAAATAAATACAGTAGAACTCCGGGATGCGGCATTAAAAATTAGTAACAAAATAAATACAGTATATAATACAAATGTATATAATCAAATAATGTTATAAATAATACCGTACGGCGGGGAAAATACCATAACCAGGGTCCGGAAAAACATCGTATTACACACCGTAACCTGAAAAAACTGTATTCTAGGGTCACCGTATCCCGGGGGTGCACTGTACTAGAAATAAAATTGACTACCAAGAAAATTCGATTAGTAATGAACTATTACAGAAGAAATCTGATCGCAAAGAGCTTCCGTTTAAACATATAGAACATAATCCTGAAGTTATGCTATTTCAGACATTGTATTACACAAAATACATGAATTTCGTAACCATCTATTTATATATACATTTTTTTAAAATAATAAACAACATGTTTCAATATGATGTTCATTACGCCAACATTTATTAAAAACAATACACAAAAATAATTTAAATTTACTAAAATTGCCGGAATTTTTACGTGAGTTAAGAATCGATGTATATTATTGACTTCAACGCTGCCTCTGCTATTTTTTTCAATTTTAATAAGAATGTAGTTTTAATAAATTGCATATACTTTTCAAACATTGTTAAACACTGTTAACACTACATGTCTAAGCAATTAGAAGAAATTAATGCTTTTTCTGAAACTAACGTGTATTCCAATAAAGTGGTCTATTATTTGTAGGTTTGACTATTTAGAATGCATTGTTCTCTAAAGATATTGATCAACGTACTGTCTCCTATTTTTCCGCCTGAATCGATGAGAGGCTATTGTAAATTGCATTATTATTACTGAACTTATGCATTTACGAACTGAAAGTTTCATCTCTCTGTTGCAGATATCGGGAAATAGTCTCATATATATGGTTTACAGTGTACACACACACACACACACACACACACATATATATATATATATATATATATAGTCTTTACTTTTATATGTTTTCGCATTGTTTTATATAATAAAAATATATTTTGAAGTTTGCATAAAATAATCTTTCCTTCTTGATGTTTCTTCAAATATCTTGAAATAAAAATATACAAAAACACATTACAGTGTATACTTCTTTCATGTAACCTTTAAAAAACATTTCAATCTAAATACTAGAAACTATTTTTATTACAAGATATAAAAAAAAACAATGTAAAAAAAACTATTTCGCATGTATCTTTTTACACATTTCCAAGCAAAACTAACAGGATATATTTGATTACAAGATATTAAATAGTAAAAACTATTTTATGCAAATTTTTAAAACATAATTTAACATTAATGAATTTTTTTTTAATTAACCAATTTTAGAAGTCTATAAAACATGTTATCTATGTCAGTGAACAATAAAACTTTTTCTGATGACGTGTGGTTAACAAAAATTTTACGACATTTAGACACGGCTGAATATTTATACTATGGCTGACTACCAGAAAATAAGCAAGCTAAATATATCTACAAAGCCGACACACGTATATATATATATATATATATATATATATCAAAGCACTGCAAAGCACACATTCAAACGACATATATAACATTAAAAATGTTACAACCTATATAACACTACAAATACGTATATAAGATTAAAAATTCCAAAACGCTTGTGTGTATATAAGGATATTTTCAGAAAACATAATTAATAGCAAAGCCAGTTGCTTAAACTTAGGAAACAATTACTAAAATGTGGAATTGAGACTAATATTAAACTATCGTGCTAAATGGAGACAAATTAATTGAAGTATTGCAATAAATTTGATCCCAACAATATCGGACCAATTAACCACCACATATGAGCATGTACAAGACCGAACCTGGTAGCATTGTATGATTTATTTCCGGGTGGGTTCCCCAACAAAATATCGACGTAGTGTACAGGTATTCGTTTCATGGGTTCTACTAGTTTCAAGGTGGATTTTCTTTCTTTGTATTCCTTATCTTCTTATGGAGCGATCACCTGTTCGATTATCTTAGAACGGGGAATAAATACTTTTTTTTTTACTTTTTCTTAATAAAGAAAAATCGTGTACATTTAATAACAATATGCAACACATTTCAGGTTAAAAAATCTACATACTATATAAGACCTGTTTCGGTGTAAAAAAAAAATATCCTGATACTAAATCTGACCTTTATTTCTCTGAATTAGACATCGTTTTTTTTTTTTTGTAATAATAATCTGACCTGTCTGCTTAAATGTATGTATGTATGTAATTATTCACAGACCCGCAGAAAACAGAAGGAAGCAGAGAAAGGAGAGATCTACTACCAACAAAATATGTGCCACATAAGATATGTTTCAATGTAAGAAAAATAGCCTGACACTAAATCTGATTTTTATTTCTCTGAATTAGACACTGTTTTCACGTACTGTACATCATATTGTAATATTATTGCTTATTATTAATGAAAAACACATATTTATTAATTTAATCAACATTTGTCCTCTTAATCCCCTTGTATTGAGTGTCACTCCCCTTGTTTATATTCCAGCAGTAGTCTATTCACATGCTCGAGTTTCATATTCATTAAAAATCTTTTTCCGTCACTAAAATATTGGAATTAAAATCTCTTGTCATGTTCATCCCTCACAGCAATAAGTTTCTCTGCAAATTTGTCAAAAAGTGACAATTTTTTGCAAAGAAAAACACAAAAAATCTAGCTAATTCGGCAAGAAGAAAGCCAGAGGTGCGTCATTAACGTTTGCATATTATCTGGTCCCAAATTAGAGCCTGTGCCAATGTGCAATGTAACCCGGATGTAAAAAGCCCGAATTACGACATATGTCCTTAAACTTTGTAAATGTTGCACAGTTTTATTGTGGCACAAAATTTCTCGCTTTTCCCCAAAAGAAAAAAAACCGTTTACCTTCGATAATTATGGTTTTTGCTAACAACAACAAATTACCCGAACATCATTAGTTATGTTTCCATTAAATAGCTAAATTATAAATTCCAGGAATATGTTGGGTTCGATAATTATCTTGAACCCTTTAAATTATCAATTAGTAATTAATTCAGGAAAATTTTAAAGTTTAAAGAGAAAAATCCGTTCATTTTTGTCCGTATATTAAGCAGTGTACGTTATTATATTTAAAATATACATATAATTTTTTTTTTACGGTGAATAATGTTTTTGTAAAACGAATGAAACTAGAAGCTTGTAGGACCAAGGCTCACTGGACAAAATGGTCACCGGACAGAAGCTTACCAGGCAAAAGCTCACCGGACAAAAACTCACCGGACCAAGCTCACCGGACAAAAACTCACCGGACAAAAATTCACCGGACAAAAACTCACCGGACAAAAGCTTACCGCACAATTAGTTGGGTTACCAATTTCAGTTATTAAATGTTACATGTAAAATGATATTACATTTTAATTAAAGCTAAACAAAAACGGAACTTAACCAGCGACTGAAAAACGACAAACATATATAGCTCGAGGCATACAATCCATTATAATAGCTTAATAATTAATTTAATAAATCCACATATACATATATACATATTATATTGGGTGTGCGCTGTATACACGATGAAAAACCGGTCTCATGAATAATTATATTTGATAAATATATACGCCTCACGTTCGTATGAAGAATAATAATTTCCACCGTATCATGTAATCGTCGAACCGACGTTAAAGTTCTATATACGCCACCCTAGTGAGTATTGGTAAATATTTTTTCGGATAAGTTTATTATGAAAAGATAACTCCTTTTTAAATTGGTCAGAAAACAACATTATTTTTTGCACCGACCCAATATTTACTTCTAAATAAGCTCTAATATAATTTTGTTGAGCTTTGTATTATCCCGATAAGAAGTCTCCCCTTAAGAATTGCTATTATTCTCTTCCTATAACTTCCCCATATATATATATATATATATATATATATATATATATATATATATATATATATATATATAGTCATCCACATACATATATATATATATATATATATATATATATATATATATATATATGAAATAGAATGGAGTTCAATGACCATCCCTCTTGAAAAAGCCAGCATAAATCGGGCGAAACGTAAAGTATTCAGGTCCTTCCATCTCCATTCTATTTAATATCGTCGGATTTAATCAAACTCAACAATCAAAAAAAGTAAAAATAAAATAAAAATATAAGTGAAAAGGAAAAAGAAAACCGAGAATTAATAGAATAATCATTATTCTATTAATTCTCGGTTTTCTTTATCAAATAACACACACACACATATATATGAGAACAAGTAGTTATATATATATATATATATATATATATATATATATATATATATGAGAACAAGTAGTTTTATATATATATATATATGGGAACAAGTAGTTTTATATATATAACGGAGGAAGTTATAGGAGCAGGGCAATATATATATATATATACATATATATATATATATATATATATATATATATATATATAACAGTCATATATCAGAATACTTCAACTGACTCTAAATGATATTGCATTCAAGAAAAACAGTAACGTTTTAAAATGTCTTGCGTAGTTCGTATTGGACGGACTTGTTAACGGTGTCCACGAACTTGCTGATTTGAATACTCGCATTTTTAATCGACCTATATTTTTTATCGATTTATATATTTTAACTTATTATCACCTTACGCCGTTTACTGTATATTTTAGGTTTCACTTTGAATTCTCATTTTTGCTCGTTCGCACTTTTACTTTTTTACTTAAACACCTGAAGATGATTCGGGGACGAATCGAAAGCGCTCGTTATAGCAACAAATGTGGAACCTTTATTAATTTTTTTTATTTTGATATAAAAAGACTATACGGAGCATCGAAAAATTAAAAGGAAGAATCATAACACAAAGTGTCTACGTTGCATTTAATACTAGTTGCTTGAATATATATATACATATATATATATATGTATATATATATGTATATATATATATATATATATATATATATATATATATATATATATATTAGTAAGTTATAAAAATATAGATGACAATTAAGCTACACAGAATATTCCGCGTTTCATCCACGCTCGGATTCGTGAGGTTTATGCGAAGAGTTGTGGTAGTTTCTCGTTTTTATATAGGCACATTTTATTGAGTTTTTAGTTAGCCAATCATCTTCCTAGTTTCGAAGTTCTCTTCCTAATGAGCCAATGGGCAGGCACTTACAGGACAAAGGCCCAGTTGACCTTAGGTTCAACCCGTCCTTTGTGTGTGCCTTTTTAGCATCTATATACATATTTTTGCCATATAAATATTTATTACTTCCTACATAGCTCTACCTATGTTTTGGGCAATTGAAGTTAACGCATAAAATTATACCTTCGTTTATTAATTTCTGTGATTAAATGAAGCAAACACACACACACATATAATATATATATAAATATATATATAATATATATATATACAATAAAACGATATATATAATTATATATAATATAAATATATATATATATAATAAAACTATAAATATAAATATATATATATATAATAAAACTATATATATATAAATATATATAAATATATATAAATATATATATATATATATATATATATATATATATATATATATATTCAAGACAAAGGCCTGCCCGAAGTGGCGCTGTAATCTACATTGCACTGTAGAGGTTCTATTGTTGATTTTATAAAATTATGTTATATAATTGCTGAATGAAGATACTTGGTTAGTCCATATTTTTGCGAGAAATAATTGAATGTATATTTATCCATACTTGTTTTATTGTCTTGAAAACTGTAAGCAAAACGAAATATCTCTGATTGCATACTTATAGCGATTTCTGATTTTCCATATGTAAACAGTATGAATCATTATATATAGTTTTC
>NC_136500.1:129327945-129350445 GCF_053919585.1 Euprymna scolopes | reverse complement strand
CGGAATTTAGACATCAGAATTATCTCCCCTGATTGAGTTACGGATGCGACTGGGGATCACTTGTGAATTTAATATTGCATAGAAACTTTGCATTACAGCAACCATATAACGAAAATAAATACAGCGAAATTGAACCTTTAAAAAATATTAACATTGACATTAACACAATTAAAATTAAAGGCGAACAATACATTTGAAAAAAGAAAATTAATTTTGTTTTTATTTCAAACCTATCTGATTATCTCTCCGATAGTCATTACTAGAGGTAGGACAACAGCATATTCTTTTCATTGTTTTTACTCTAGGGTGTGTATCCGTTGATATCTTTTATGCTTCTATATAGTGTTATGTGCTTCCTGTTTGATTAACTGTGTCAGACTATGTCGGATATATACTCGAGAGCCAAAATAATTCCAAAAAATATGCCGTTGTCTATCGCATAGTCATTACCGCCGACGCTATTTCTATATACATTAGAATTTTGGATTGAACCCCATCTGAAGAGATAGTAATTCTTCATGTAATATTTGTTTGTAAACAAAGCCAAGTACGGCCAAGGATGGAATACTGTTGCCATATCTGGGCAGGAGCTGCCAAAAACAGCCTATCATGCCTTGACAGAGTACAAAATAGACTTCGTGGTTTAGTGGGGGATGCCCTTTTCTCTACCCTGCAACCCCTCTCCCACAGAAGAGACGTTGCGAGCCTATCCTTGTTTTATCGTTATTTTCATGGCAGGTGCTCGTCTGAACTCGAATCCCTGGTCCCCCCTCGCCAATCTTTCACGAAAAACACCCGTCTAGCTGAATCCACTGTGAAAAATTTCCCCCACTCTATATCTGTGCCTAAATCAAAACGCGGATTTCATGAACAAAGCTTCTTTCTTAGAACTGCATCCTGTGGAACTCTGTTCCGTCTGCCTGCTTCCCTCCGGACTACAACTTGGATGTCTTCAAGTCTAATGTTAACAAATTCCTAATGAACCGCCCCCTTAAGTAAACACTTCATCAAATCTCCTCACTAACGTAATGTACTTGCAATAACCCTTATCCCTGAGTGGCTTCCGGGCCTTGATAAGTGGTGATCACTGTGTAAAAAAAAAAAAAATGAATTTACACTTCTGAATATTTGAAATGAGATGTGAATGCTTGTGTTATTTTGATTAATCGGACTATTATTTTCATCTTGAGTGTTATTAGCACAGCGTTTCGATTGCTGCACCCTGTCGCCTTCATCAGGTCTTGAAAGCATGCTTCCTTTTCTCTACTAAGAAAAAACAGTTGCATTACAAATTTTAGAACCTCACTGATGCATGTAAGATTGATATACTAAAGTAAATAACTAGAAATATATTTTGTGTTAATAAAAATAATGAAAATTACAGATCTCAATCCACAGTTATGTGTTTTGAATTGCGTCAGTTAATATTTAACAGTTGCACGTATGTATTGTATTTCTATAGATTACACGGTTACAAACAAACTACATTAGTCTATCTCTCTATCGACACAAAGCAAGCTACTTAATAGTACAATGAGTTTTGTAATATTATCGATATTATATATATATATATATATATATATATATATATATATATATATATATATATATATATACTATAGCGTCCAAAAGTTAAGGAACGATCGATCATTCTTTTTTAATGGCTTCTAACTTTATCTATGAAAAAGAAAAAAAGAATTTGGTGAATTTTCCAATGTTTAATAATGGTAGTTAAAGAAAACATTTTTTTTTTTAATTTTTGATTTTAATACATATTAGTTTTTTTTTTACATATAAATAAATTTAATTAAATTACAGGCGTCCAAAAGTTAAGGAACGAGGGAAATTCATTATGAAAAAATAAAGAATCCCTTCAGTATTTAGTGAAAAGCCCGGTGTTTTCAATCACACTATGGCATCTTTTGCTGCAAGACAGAACCAATCGTTCACATGTTATAGGTGAAATATTATTTCAGGATATTTTTATACATTCCCATGAATCATCAAGATTTTTTTTTGGGGGGGGGGGTTCTGTGATCTTATCACCAATAATTTTCCAAAAATTTTCAATAGGATTCAGGTCTGGGCTCTGAACTGGCCAATCCATAACGCAAATATTGGATCTATTTAGCTCTTCTAAAACTATTTTTGCTTTATGGCACGGTACTTTGTCTTGCATAAAGATATCAGAATTAGAAAGATTAGGTACCACATGTTCTCTAATCAATTCTCTGTACATTCAGGCATTAACTTTTCCATGAATTCTCACAAGGGGGTCAGTTCCTTTTGAAGATATCATGCCCCATACCATTATACTGCGGCCTCCAAATTTTACTGTACTTTTAACGCACTTAGGGGACAGTCTTTCTCCATTTTTTCTTCTGACATGTGGTCTTTTGTGTGATCCGAAAAGATTGAATATATATAAGACCTTGGTCAATGTAGGTACAACCCTTTATACAAATTGTCACTATCCAGCTCCCCTTCTCCCCGGGGAGTTGGTCCCCATTTCTCCTTCACTCCTCGCATTAAAAATCGGCTTTGTTCCTAATTTGCTCTGTGGGGAAGCAAATAAACACAAACTGTACTATCTGTTCCGGCAGATACTGCAAGCAAAGACCATATGTGGTGGCAACCCTACATATAAGCCCTTCGTTAATGTAGGGGCAACCCTTCATACCAATTGTCACTATCCAGCTCCCTTACTCCCCGAGTTGGTCCCCATTTCCTCTTCACTCCTCACATTAAAAATCGGCCTTGTGCCTAATTTGCTCGGTGGGGGAGCAAATAAATACCCTTTTCTTGGCCTTTTGGCCAAGATCAAAGTGTAGTATCTGTTCTTACCATATGCTGCACTTATGTTTGTAACTTTGTGATATAAAGTGGGGTATCACTTTTTTGTATTAATTTAATGTAAAATGATCACCCACTTTACAACCAGTCAGTCTCAAAGTCATTCAAGTCATTCTCCAGATCATTCAAGTGTTTTTGAAGGATTCCAGTTATTTTTTAAGCATTCAAGTCATTCTTAAGGCCATTCAATTCATCCTTAAGTTCATGAAAGTCATTCTAAGTCATTTACTTTTTATTTATTTAAGTCATTTCAGCCCATTTTTCGGTCATTTTAGTTTATCTTTAAAAATTTCATGTCAATCCTACATTCACGCATTCATTCATTACACTAGAGCACGCAACTAATGGCTATCGGCCTTGTTTTTATGTAATTTATTGATTGAGATTATATGTATTAATTATTATAGGATGTGTTTCTATGGTGCGAGAGGGTCAACCTGTGTCTACAATTAAATTATGTTCTTTTAATAGCAGTTTTCTTATTAATGGCGATACATTACAGAAAGTTCCACATTATTTAAATTTTTTTTTTACACAGTGGTCACCACTTATCAAGGCCCGGAAGTCACTCAGGGATAAGGGTTATTGCAAGTACATTAGGTTAGTGTGGAGATTTGATGAAGTGTTTACTTAAGGGGCGGTTCATTAGGAATTTGTTAACGTTGGACTTGAAGACATCCAAGTTGTAGTCAGGTGGGAAGCAGGTAGACGGAACATGTGCTTGAATTTGTGATAAGCGCTGATTCAAGATGTAATAGTAATACTATTATTGATTAAGAATTTGAAATACACTAAAATTTAGCATAACATTTATTTCAAAGGACGATCTCTTAGTATGTCAAGCGTGTCAATAAATATTAATGCTGCTAATCCATATAGTAATAGGTTTGTTGGTTGTTTTTGTTTTACGGAATATCAACCCTTTTCAGGTTATTTAATGCCGCATCTAGTTAGTTATTGTGTAAGGTTGGTTGGTTGTTTTTGTTTTACGGCATATCAACCCTTTTCAGGTTATTTAATGCCGGATCTAGTTAGTTATTGTGTAAGGTTGGTTGGTTGTTTTTGTTTTACGGAATATCAACCCTTTTCAGGTTATTTAATGCCGCATCTAGTTAGTTATTGTGTAAGGTTGGTTGGTTGTTTTTGTTTTACGGAATATCAACCCTTTTCAGGTTATTTAATGCCGGATCTAGTTAGTTATTGTGTAAGGTTGGTTGGTTGTTTTTGTTTTACGGCATATCAACCCTTTTCAGGTTATTTAATGCCGGATCTAGTTAGTTATTGTGTAAGGTTGGTTGGGTGTTTTTGTTTTACGGCATATCAACCCTTTTCAGGTTATTTAATGCCGGATCTAGTTAGTTATTGTGTAAGGTTGGTTGGTTGGTTGGTTGTTTTTTGTTTTTGTTTTACGGCATATCAACCCTTTTCAGGATATTTAATGCCGAATTCAAAGATTTTGAAGAAAAAATTTTTTAATAGAATATATTTGTTGTTTTCACGTCGGTTTCTATTTAACCCATAGTTAGGACCCTAACAGGTACTACCACTCCGGGTCAGCGTGGACTTGGGAGCTATGGCAATTAAAGGGTGGCTCCACACTCCCCAAAGCCCACAAGCTGGGGCCTCACCACTGGTTATAGTTTAAGGCCATATCTAGGACCCCCCATTGAGGGGCTTTTACCCTCTGCAGGGGCAGTCAGCGTATTCTAATGCCCCACCGACAGGGCCCATATATTAATAGGATAGCGGTGTGTGTTAGTTATTTTCTGTGTTACGCTGACATCCGAGTGACTGTCGTTTAATTTTTATGGACTTCCATTTCTTGTAATAAATAATTTACCAAGAATTCTTCATAAGTGGTAGTTGTGGTGTCGATTATAGTTGATGGCACTCAAGTAACTTATATTTTTTGACTAGCGGGGGTACCCGGCGTTGCCCGAGTGTTTGTTTCCGGGACGGGGGGAGTTTTAAAAATGTTATGGTAGGTAAGTAGGAAGGATACAACCCGGAGTCATGAGTAAAAGTAGGAAAATAAAGTGTGAAAAAAAAACAAAAACATCTGCAACGTTAACAGTTCGACCACCAAGAAAAGTCCATTCAACTTGTTTAGGAAAAAAAAAAAAAACGACTACGGTAGGTCGGCGCGAACGTGAAAATATAATGGGAATTGTCCAGCACGCTAACCACTACGCCACAGAGCACTGCAGCTTAGTGTAGTGATTTTAAATAACTTCACATGAAAGAACTACGAAGCCAAACCGGTGTTCTCTTCCCAACTGTTCCTTGTGAACGTTCCCCAAACGGTGTTAAGTGGTGGCAGGGGGAGGAGGAATTTATAAGAGAGAAAATATTTTACCACTTCCATTGATCTTAACCGATTTTGGCCGTTACTTCTCAGCAGAAAAAAGTATAGAAATCTAAGATTATCGAGGAATTTGAGAAATAATAAGCCTATAACACACCTCAGATATTGTTCTGCCGTTTGTGCATATTATATTTGCATGAAATATCTTGATTTTTAATCCTATTAAGGTCAAAATCAGACGTGAAAAAATGAGTTCATTTTATTTATATAGAAATAAAGAAAGAAAGAATAGAAGAAGAATAGAATAGAAGAGAAGATAAATAATTTTACCACGAATGTTTCATAAGTTTTGGTTTCGTTTTCGAGTATTACTGATGGCACTTACATCATCTATGTTTTTAAAAAAAATAATTTTTCTAATATAAGTTATATATTCATATTTTTTTCATAATTTCGGTTTCTAATTCGATTCAAACGTTTTCTTAATAATTACACACGCATCAACCTTGATAGGAGTTATCCATTGTCTCTTGAGACTGAACGGGTGACATGTTATATACTTTGCCATTTTCGCAGTGTATTATCGACAAATGTGTCTTCTAAAATAGTTTTGAAAATCGGAGTTAAAGCCATTATATAGTGTATAATAACAATTAAGGTGCCTGTTTTTGTTAGCTAACCGAAGTTAAGCAACATAGAGGATGGTCGATATTAGATGGGTGGCAATGTGGGAATGTTCGATTCTGTATATCTGAAGGCGACGACAACTCATTGTATTACACTTAAAACGATTAATATCGTGAAAATCATGTCGCCTGAGTGGAAGGTGACGGTGATCAAGCTGTTCACAACATGGACGAATAACCTGGGTGTTCCAAGTTCGAATCCACTTCGTTCCACAAAAAATCATTTTCGCTTAAGATGTTGCTAACCTTCTCGTGGCTCCTCCCGTAATTACCCGATGTCTTTCTCGAAAGAAAAACAACTCTAACTACAAAAAATACCCGTGAAACCAATACCACCAATAGAAAATTCCTCCTTCATAAAATGTTTAGGTAATAGGCTTTGCAATCGAAGAAATAGCACAACTTCTTTCTAAACTACTTATTTACCAAGGTTTGAAAGCCCTGTCTGTCCTACTAGCTAACCAACGCGATACAATATTATTTCTTTTCCTAACGGCATTTCTAAAACTCTTGTGCAATAAGTGACACATAGTTTTGTTTTCATTCTGAAATGAAAAACTAGTCAAAAATTATTCAAATAAAACAAGCGTCACGTTCAAAATGAAAGCAAATAAGTTATATACAAAACAATTTAATAATAAAAAAATAGTATCACATCGTTATTAAACAAGCATAATAAATCAGTAAAATATCAGCATTATTCAAGAATGTTCGGAATAAAATTCGACATTAAATCAATTCATATTAACAACAATACTAATTAGTAAAATACAAACAATATAAAAAAGCTCAAAGAAGAAAATATCATATATATATATATATTATATATATATATTATATATATACACTTTAAATTTGGTCTAGAATGTCCCATTGCTCAATATCATGTATATATATATATATATATATATATATATATATGTATATATATATACATATATATGTATATATTATTATTATTATTATTATTATTATTATTATTATTATTATTATCATTATTATTATTATTAATACTTTTAAAAAAAAAACTGTTTTTATATATAAAAATTCGGTAATGTTGATATACCAATAAAATAAAAGTCAATAATAATTTACTCAACTAAATAAGCTTCATGATAATCGTTTTTCACAATCGTATATTATTTTTGCAAAAATACAATATAGGATGTTCTTATTTTATATTTTGTTGTCTGCATGTTTTCAAAAATATTATATATATATATATATATATATATATATACGTAAAGATTAAAAATCCTATATATTACTATCAATATTAATCTTTTTAGTGTAATCGTGTACCAATTAAAAGCCCAAAATTCAAGATAAATGATCAATATATAAAGGGGAATGTAATTGTGTCAGCTAATATTAATAAAATGATTGTCCATAAACAAGAAATGCAAGGTAAAATTATATAATTTTATCACTTTTGATATCTTCTTTTTTTTTGTTGTAATTTTCTTACTCGCTTGCGAATTTTTTCAAACAGTTTTTAATCTTTTGCGCTAACCGCCATCTTTATAACAAATCTATGAAAAATATAAATTTGTGAAACTCCATTGGATAAGAAAATAATCTATACTTTCTTGTATTCCTTCTTTTTCATCAAAAAAATTTTAAAACAGATTAATATCATTTCATCCCCTATATATATATATATATATATATATATATATATATATATATATATATATATATATATGCATACACACACACACACACACACATATATATATATATATACATACATATATATGTGTGTGTCTTTCCACAATTACTTAATATCATTGTGTATACAGAACTGTGAATATATAAGGCCTCATAGAGGAAATGTCATGTATGACGTTACGTAGAGTGGTTAAAATGAAGTCACTCCTGTATTCATTGCTATTTTATTCTTTTAGTTAAAATAGAATGTATTACATTCGTAACGACCTTCATATATATATATATATATATATATATATATATATATATATATATATATAGGAAAATCTCATAATTATTATATTAAAATAATACAAAAATTTGTATAGAAAATACAATATGTAATAGTGAAATATAACCATGATTATTAAAGTAAAATGTTACCATATTTATGGAAAACGTTACCAAACTATCATATGGAAATATAACCATAATTATTATAGTAAAACATTACTATATTTATCAAAGTAAACCATTACCATAAGTTGTATTGTAAATATTACCATAATTATTACAGGAAAACATTATTATAATTATTATGGTAGATTATCATCAAACTTTGCTTAAATACATTACCATAACTATTATAGTAAAATATCACCATAACTATTATAGTAAAATATTACCATAACTATTATAGTAAAATATTACCATAAGTTTTATTGTCAAATATTACCATAACTATCATAGTAAAATATTACTATAACTATCATAGTAAAATATTACTATAACTGGTCGCATTTTTCTATTGTAACATCCCGAAAGTAATAAAATATAATATTACCTAATTATTAGTAAGATATTACCATACTTATTATAGTAAAACATTACTACAATTATTATAGTGAACTAAGATTATAGCTGTCAATGTAAAATATTACCGCTATTACATGAAAAATATTTGCATAATCATTATAGTAATATTTAACATAATGATTATTTCAAAATATTACTATAATTAAGTGTCAAATATTACCGTAATTATTATAATAAAATAATACTACAATAATTATAGAAAAAATACACCATAAATAGTAGCGAAATATAACCATAATTATTAAAGTAAAATAAAATATTACCATAATAATTAGAAAACGTTACTAAACTATTATAGGAAAATATTATCATAATTATTCTAGTAAAATTTTAATGTATAAATCAGAATGAAGTCTTACCATAATTTGTATAGGAAATAGTGCCATAATTATTATAGGAAAATATTATTAAAATTATTATGGTAAACAATCATCATATTTTGTTTAAAAACATTACTATAACTATTATAGTAAAATATTACCATAACTATTATAGTAAAATATTACCATAACTATTATAGTAAAATATCACCATAACTTTTATTGTCAAATATTAGTCTTGATTATTATCGGAAAATATTACAATAGTTATTATAGCAGAATATTACCATAATAACTTTATTAACATATTATTTTAATTAATGTAATAAAATATAATCATAATGAATAGCAAAATATTACCAGGATTAGTATTGAGAAATATTACCATAATTATCACAGTAAAATATCACCATGAGTAAAAGTAAAATGTTGCTATAATTATTATGGTAAAATATTACCATGATTAATATAGTAAAATATTACCATGATTAATATAGTAAAATATTACCATGATTATTATGGTAAAATATTACCATGATTAATATGGTAAAATATTACCATGATTATTATGGTAAAATATTACCATGATTAATATGGTAAAATATTACCATGATTAATATAGTAAAATATTACCATGATTAATATAGTAAAATATTACCATGATTAATATGGTAAAATATTACCATGATTAATATGGTAAAATATTACCATGATTAATATAGTAAAATATTACCATGATCAATATAGTAAAATATTACCATGATCAATATAGTAAAATATTACCATGATTAATATAGTAAAATATTACCATGATTATTATGGTAAAATTTTACCATGATTATTATGGTAAAATTTTACCATGATTAATATGGTAAAATATTACCATGATTATTATGGTAAAATATTACCATGATTAATATAGTAAAATATTACCATGATTAATATAGTAAAATATTACCATGATTAATATGGTAAAATATTACCATGATTAATATAGTAAAATATTACCATGATTAATATAGTAAAATATTATCATGATTAATATAGTAAAATATTACCATGATTAATATAGTAAAAAATTACCATGATTATTATGGTAAAATATTACCATGATTAATATAGTAAAATATTACCATGATTATTATGGTAAAATATTACCATGATTAATATAGTAAAATATTACCATGATTACTATGGTAAAATATTACCATGATTAATATCGTAAGATATTACCATGAATACATATTACCATGATTAAAGTTAAATATTACCATGCTTAAATATTATCATGATTACATTCAAATATTACCATAATTAAAGTCAAAGATTACCATGGTTAAGGTTTAATATTACGATGATAATAGCATGATATTACTATAATTATCATAGTAATATGTTACCATAATTAGTATAGAAAAATTTAACCATAATTATTAAAGCATAATTATTAAACCTAGAGGTAAATAAAACCGTCATGATAAAGTGCTACTGTCATGATTAACTTAAAGCTTACCATCCTTATTACAGTAAGTGTTTACCATTGTTTTATAGTGGAAGCTCATTAGCATTATTATAGTAAACTATTTCCAAGATTGTTTAGGTCAAAGTTCAAATCCTGATTGAGAAAAATATCACAATCATTATTAATGTAAAACGTTACACCAATTATATTATACGGAAACCAACGTATTATAGTAACTGATTACTAATGTCTTGTAAAAAATTGACGTCATAATTAGCATAAAAGCATATGATTATTATTTCGGTTTGGAATATTAAGAAAAACATATTATTATCGTTACTATTATTAATGTTGTTATTATTATTATCATTATTATTGTTATAAAGGATTACAATCCATTATATTGTAAACTATATACGCCTATAAATTCGTTTTTATTTTGTGTGTATTGATATTCATAGTAAGACCCTCTTTTCTATTTATTTAAAAAGAAAAAACAATTTTCTTATATATGGGTTGTGGAATTGCATTCACTAACAAAAGATCTAGCTAATTTGCATATTCGTTTAAATTTTTTTAATTAAATCCCTAGTAGTTCCTTCGGTTTTCTAATGGGATAATCATATTTAGTTAACTATTATGTGTAATTATATTCATGCAGATATTCTACATGATTTATACTTGCATAATATTTGCGTAAAAGTTCGTAGTAAGAAAAAAATTATTTCCATATATATTTATGTATACATAAATATTTTTGTTTAACAAGTTTTGCCTACCAAACTCCTCCAAGGATGTTTGGTCTACAGACATGAAACTTCGTATATAAGGTATTTGAATCTATGCAAAACTTAATATTTGGGTTTTAGCCCGGAAAAATCGGTGCAAAAATGTCCAAATTAAAAAAAAATAAAATTTGCCAGGTGAAGGTCGAACGATGGCATTATGAATACATAACGTAGTAGCTAGTGGTTCATGTTTTACTTTTTAGCCTTGCAGTAAACATATAGCCCAGTTATTGACGGTAGATGCAAAATAAATCGTGAGCTGAACGTTTTGGTTTAAATTCTCGGTGGTGGCGCATGAGTCTTTTTTATATACTTATTAAATCATTACTATATATTGCATCCAATCTCTCTCTCTCTCTCTATATATATATATATATATATATATATATATATATGTATATATATAAGTGAAAATGTCTGTCTGTCTTTTCTCTATGGTAGTTAAGGAAGACTATTATACAGAAAGGCATTACTTACATATTCACACTTTTTAATATATACATATGCACATAACCTTATGAACAGTACATACGGGCCGAGCAAAGCCAGGTGGAACTGCTAGTATTACTATATTTTCGTAAAATTAACAGAGTCCTTTGTTTATATATTATTGATTTGAATTCATTTTGTAGATGAGTATTACTTATTAATTTGTAGTAGAGATTTAGAAGGCTATCACAATGCGAGGAATAATATATAGTCGGTGTTGATGAGAGAAGACGAAAACAAGTGGCGATTTACAAATCAATAAGTACACACATATATGTCTATATATACATATATTTATTCAATTGTATTAGGTATAAATGTCTTACTTGTTGTGTCTGTGACAAATCCATGATATATTTCGGGAAAAATTCCCCTTTTCAGATGGTGGGTGTTACAGTTCTATTCAGAGCATGCCGGATGGAACGAAAGGAATGGATTAAATGGCTGTGTGGAGTCTCGCAGCAAATTTAAGGATGGGGGGATTTAGATGTATAGCGTGTTTTAGGTGATTAGCATATTGTTGAACTTGTTAGGGTTTTTTTTTTATTTTTGTTGTTTTTTATATGATCTGTATTATATTTTGTATTCTATTTTGTATATTCTATGCTTATTTCGTTGTCTTTTTTTCTGCTGCTGCATATTATTTATTTGTTTGCTTAATTTATTTACGTCGTTGCTTTTTTTCAGTGGAATGACATAGTCTGTGCAGGTCAAGCGTGTAAATCTCACTAGCTTGCATGGGTTGACTGTTGAAGGAGAGGTGGAGAGCGAGGTTGTGAATGAGGAGGGGATGGGAGGGTGTGTGCGGGATGGGGTGCTGTTGGCTTACTGTTGGCGTGTTTCGGTTAGAGGATGTGGTTGTTAGGGGGACATTGGTTCGGGTTTTCTTTGGGCATTGTTATTTCTCTATTTTATTAAGTGATTATTATTATTATCTTTATTTTTTATTATTTGTTTATATATTTATCGTTATCCTCATCTTTCTTTGTTGTTGTTTCACGACGTTTCGGCCAACTATTCCTCTGGCTTTCTTCATGTGGTATTCGCGACAGGATAGGAACTCTGAATCTCCTAACTGCCTCCTGCCAAAGCCGGCCAGAGGCTTGCTTTGCCAAAACACGGCGAGACAGCAACAACTATGGAAGGCATTAATTGCTGAAAATTCAGTTTGAAAATTCAGAGTTCCTATCCCGTCGAGGTTCCCACCTGACGAAGCTGAAACGTCGTAAAACAAAAACTAAGAAAGATAAGGAGTTTAGTCCGCAATAAATAAATGTATTCCTTGTTTCTTTAATTATTTTTCAATATTGTAATAAAGACAATTTCCGATCCTTGGCCAGCGTTAAAAACAGTTTCCTTTTCTCGCCTTTGATCAATACAACACGTATGGTTGTGGTATAAAAATTTAGTTCGGTAAGCAAATACACACAGTGTACGAAGCACAAATCAAATTCTCCTTATACGACTACCCCACATTGGCTTTTGTAAGGAGTGATTCACCTTTTCTAATTGATGTTGACTTTAGATATTCCACCAGACTAGATGAATTCTTGTCCTGAAATCATGTAAAATAAAGAGACTAAAGAAAACGCTTTAACGTAATTTACTAGCAAATAAACGAGGGAAAAATTAATATTCCTATCTTGTTTACTAACTCTTTCCTCTGATGTTGATCACGTGGTACAATAGTGGAAAGAAGTGGCTGGTTACCTTTAAATGCCTCTAAAATTAAGCTTCTCTCTTTATATCACTAACGCTCTGATCCGCATCAGGCATGCACCAATTGAAATGAATGGCCCTCCTTTTGGGGAGGCTCCATATTTTATCAAGTTTCTGGGCTTGACCTCTACTCCTGATTTGAAATGGAACACGTACATCAAATCCGTTTGTCAAGGTCGCTAAAAAAATTGTGGGATCCTTCTATCAATCCAGTAGATGTCTCACTATCCAGTAGATATCTCACTGCTGATACAATTCTCTACCTAGTTAAGACCCAGGTACGTCCAAGAATGAAGTGTTGTTGAAACATCTGGGCAGGAGCTGCTAGAAAAGCCTGATTCTGCCTTGACAGAGTTTAAAATAGACTTCGTAGTCTTGTAGGGGATGTCCTTCTTTTACACAGGCATCACCACATTATCATGCCCAAGAGGCCACTCAAGGATGAGGGTTAAAAAGTGTACAGCAGAAATTGGAAAATATAGTAATCATTAGTAATGAAAATTCGGTAAATTTGTTAACTCATATGGAACGGCTCATCAAGAACTTATTTACGTTAGACTTGAAGACAACCATATTGTACTCAGCTGGAAACCAGTAAAACGGAAGACAATTCCACAGGCGTGCAGTTCTAAGAAAAAAGCTTTGTTCATAGAAGCTACGTTTAGGTTTCGGAACAGATAAAGAGTTGGGGGAATTATTGATAGTGTTTTCAGCTAGACGAGTGTTTCTTGCGAAAGTTTGGCTAGGGGGGCATAGACTGAAGCTCAGTCGAACACTTTCCATGAAAATAACGATACATCAGCGACAAGCTCGCAACATCTCTTCTGTGAGATAGAGGTTGCAGGGAAGTTTTTCTCTTTCCAGCTTTTCTTTTTACCCCTTTTCTCACAGAAGAGACGTCGCGACCATCTCTCTGTTTTATCGTTATTTTCATAACAAATGTTCGTCTGAGATCCAATCTATACCCCCCTCGCCAAACGTTCACGAGAAACACTCATTTAGCTGTAAAAATCTATCAATCATTTTCCCCACTATTTATCTGTGCCTAAACCTAAACGTAGATTCCATGAACAAAGCTTATTTTCTTAGAACTGCACACCTGTGGAACTGTGTTCCGTTTGTCTGCTTTCCAACTGACTACAATATGGTTGTCTTCAAGTCTAATGTAAACAAGTTCTTGATGAGCCGTTCCCCTTAAGTAATCCAATTTACCAAATTTACACTTCAAACGATTACTATGATATTGTCCCGTTGGCTACTGTACACTCTGTGACCCTTATCCTCGAGTGGCCTCTGGGCCTAGGTATGTAGTGACTCCTATGTGGAAAAAGACTCAATAATTGAGAGATAACAAGGAACTAAAATTCAATAAGAGAATTATGTTTGACCTTGTAACATACCTGCTATAAATGATTGTGTCAATTTATCTGGAAATTATTTTCAAGGACGAATTCGTGTTTCTGTAACGGATTAATTTCCCGTGTAGATTACAGTTATCACAACAGATTCGATAACGTAGTTACAAAGTGGTCGCTGCAAGGAAGGTGGGCTCTCTCTACCGTGCTAGAAAACTACTAACACCCGAAAGTATCCTGTACCTCTATAAGGCAACCATTCGCCCATGTATGGAGTATTTTTGTCATATTTTGGGCTGGTGCATCGGCTACTAGTCTCTCGCTCGTAGACAAAGTTCAAAAGTGAGTCGCCAATCTGATAGGCCCTGAACTGGCATCTAAGCTTCAGCCTCTGTCCCATCGACGAAACGTTGCATCCCTCTGCCTGTTCTACAAGTATTTTAATGGTGAATGCTCTGACGAACTGCAAGCACTTGTACCCCCAACGACATGAACACCCTCTACAGACCCGACAGGCTGCAAAATCCCACCCACACACTGTAGAGATCCCTAGATGTAAAAGATCTTTCTACTCCAGTAGTTTCTTCCCCAGAAACGCTAGACTTTGGAATCCATTCCAGGTCCCTGCTTCCCAAACGGTACTGACGTGCAGAAGTTCAAGTGCAACGTGAACCAACATCTTGCTGCCCAAATCCCTACATAGTACCCCAGTAGTTGTTGCCCCTGATAGTAGCCCCCTACACCAAAGTGGCAATGTGCCTTGTTTGAGGTGAAAATGTAATAAAAAAAAACACTCTTATCGTGTTTCACATGCGTTACACTACGGTAATACAGATGATGCAAAATCCTGACTTTGCAACAAATTTTCAGATTTTAGGTTTGAAGAGAGAATCTTAATGAATTCGGTCGGTTGATAAATTCCATGGATAATGTATTCCATTACCTAAAGCGCCACCTTTGTTGAAGACACATTCATCACCAGAAGATATCTCGACTACACACCTCTACTTATTCAGCTGATTTGTGTGGTTGTCGATTAATCGCTTTGCTATCGATTTGCTATCCAGTCAGTATTTATTAAGTTCTCTTACAAATTATCATATAAAATCTGAGATATCAGAAAGTTTGTTTTAATTTAGAAGGAAATCATTAAACTCTTGTAATGTATGCTATCCAATTCGAGGCTTTGTCTCAAAATCAGCCATTTCTTATATCTTCCGAAGTTTCTGTAGAAATAATTTTAAACACTGTTAATCACATCCAAAGTGACCAGATGTCTTCAAATGTATGAATTTTTCAGTGTGATTCCAATAATGCTTTTATGATGGAGTCAGAAAAAAAAAATAACTGCTTCACTTTTTTCTTCACATTTTATGAGAAATAAACTTAAAAACAAATTATCAGAAAAAGTCGGAAAAAATCCCTGTCTGTTTTTTTTTAATTTGTTACAAGAACAAGGGACCCCTTTTCTTGTGAGTAAGAAGAACATTAGATAAGTGAAAATGAGATTAGGATAGACCGAGATTCGAACTTTGTAAGCAAGTTTCAGAAATGGATTCGGAAAATGGAATGTTAGGATTTCGCATTGTTCAATTTCATATAAAATAGTTTAGATATGCTTGTTTGCAAACAGAATTTAATTGTTCAATTCTTTTTATGAAAACTGAATTAAAATAAAGTCAGCTAGAGAAGAACGAACAATAGAAATTTAATATATTAAAAAAATAGGTTAGTGAGAATTCTTTGTTGCAGAATTGTGTTTTGGGAATGTATGTTTGAACCACGTGAGTCGATCACGTTTAGAGACACACATATGACGTCATAGCAGAAAAGGATTCTCAATCATAGAAGAGAGTTAGCAGATGAGTTGAAACGGAGACAGGAGTAAGACGAGCCCGGATCAAACAATCAGCAGGGTCGGTCGGACAGAGCTGACATGATCAGAGGAGGTTCCCCTCAGAGGCGAAGGGGTAGAACATTTAAAATGTAGAAAAGACTTTGAATTCCTTGACGTCATCATCATTCGACTGGTCGATATGATAATAAAGAAGTTATTTTCATGTGTTTGTAAAACTGTGTCGTGCCATCATTCAACAGGAAAAGGTAATGGTGAAACATCCTTAATATGAACTTTGTCTCACTCATCGTTATTATGAACTTTATATAACTCATCCTAAGTAATGTCTCTCTCTATCATGAGTAATGATTATCCTCCCCTCCTGTGTTATAAGAAACCACAGAACTGTTATACGTATGTCATCTCTCCCTCATCACAATCGTATATATGTACCCGTCATTTTAAAAATGACCCCGGCTATGTAACAAATTAAGAAAACATTTGAATTGCAATAAAAAAACTAATAATGAAGACGGATTCTATTAAGTGGAATCTGAAGAAATTATCAAAAATTAAATCTGATTAAAAGCAGTATCATAGAAATTTTAAGCTGTGTCCTATCTTTCGACTTTACTCATCAATAGCTGAAAATCTGAAATATCCGTATTCGATTGAAATGAATTCCTTTTTTCTATATCATTTCAGAAAATAGTCAATCAATAAAAATTATTAGAACGGCGGTATTTTACACTAATAACCTAAACATTATAAACAGCTGACAAAGTAAATAAAAAGTACAAATCTGCACTGCACTATTTGTTATAAATATATAATAAAACGATGTTATCATTATAATTACTGGTACATCATTATAATGACTTGTATATCATTATACTTACTTATTATCATTATAATTACTTGTATATCATAATAGCAGATGTATAATTTTATTTAGAACAAATGATTAAAATCTTGCGTTTTTGAAATGCTATTAGTGTTATTCATTTTTTTTTTCATTTAATTGTTTTCTTTCAGAAACTAAATTGAAATATATTTTATATGAGAATAATATGCCCTTTTATAAACAAAAAACAACTTAAAGTCAGCAAGGAATACAAAGGAATGTTTCTTTGTCAAGCTTATACAAGATTGATTTTATTATTATTATTATTATTATTATTATTATTATTATTGATGGTATTGTTATTAATATTATTATTATTAATGTTATTATTATAACTATTGTTGTTGTTACTATTATTATTGTTACTATTATTATTATTATTATAATTATTATTATTATTATTATTATTATTATTATTATTATTATTATTATCATTATTTAATATGAAAGCGTGTGCGCCCTTTGGGTGTCAGGTTTATATTTTTTCTTCCGAGTGACTGTCGTTTAATTGTTATGACATTCCATTTCCTGTCACAACTAATTTTACCAAGAATTTTTCATACGTTTTGGTTTCGGTTTCGATTATAGCCGAAGGAACTCGTTATATATATATATATATATATATATATATATATATATATATATATATATATATATATATATATATTCTCCAGAAATGTTGGTTTTTATTTCGATTAAAGCTAATGCACCCAAGTCATATGGATATATTTTTTTTATTTTAGAAATCACAACCTTATAACATATAAGAATCGATAGAAATTTGACTATATAATAATGTGTTTTCTTATTCCTATTTTCAATTAAAATCACATTAATTAAAATCGCATAATTTAAAATCGCATCAATTAAAATCACATTAATTGAAATCACATCAATTAAAATCACATTAATTAAAATCGCATAATTTAAAATCACATCAATTTAAATCACGTTAATTAAAATCACATCAATTAAAATCACATTAATTAAAATCGCATAATTTAAAATCGCATCAATTTAAATCACATTA
Organism: Euprymna scolopes; assembly: GCF_053919585.1. Classification (NCBI taxonomy): domain Eukaryota; kingdom Metazoa; phylum Mollusca; class Cephalopoda; order Sepiida; family Sepiolidae; genus Euprymna; species Euprymna scolopes. The sequence continues at coordinate 129,332,171 of NC_136500.1, read as the reverse complement.
ATTAAAATCACATTAATTAAAATCACATCAATTAAAATCACATCAATTAAAATCACCTTAATTAAAATCACATCAATTAAAATCATATTAAATAAAAGCGCGCTAAACACATTTTGTGTATTACTTTTCATGCCTTACTATTTTATTTTATGGCTTTTAATGATTGCTAAAATATTAGAAAAATTAAATTAGTTATTTGTTATTTACCTACGCTCATATTAAACACTCGGTTAAAGCAACACTTGTCATTATTTTGTCCGTTTCGATAAAAACAACTTCAACAATTCCACAAATGCACGTAGTGAAACGTCAACAAAAATTGTAATGAGATCACGTATTTTTAAATCAAACTACGATATAAACGTAACTGCTCTATATTTAATATTTAATGCTAGTTAATTGATTTTTTACACGGGAATAAACGCTTAGTAAGGCCCGAAGGCCACTAACGGTAAGGGTTTATGGATGTCAGGTGGTTGATAAAACAATACCGTAATGGTGGGTAGTGTAATATATTTGAAATAATTTTATAATTTGAAAAGACGGTTCAACAACTACATATGAAATTAAACTTAGAAATAAAGAACCATGTTGTAGTCAGCTGGAAAACAGTTCCGTAGTATAGGGTTTCACAAGAGCGTAGTTTCATCAAAGGAACTCTGTTCATCAAATTAGCGTTTAGTTTTAGACACGGATAGAGAGTAGGGGAAATTGATGATAATGGTTGTAGTCAGACGAGTGTTCTTGTGAATGTTTTACAGGAGGATCGCATATGTATATTCAGTCGAGCACTTGCTATGAAAATAACAGAGCAGAGATAGACTCGCAAAGGGGATTTTTTGTGAGAACAAGAAGGTCGGGGGTACAAAAAGATATTGCTTATTAGATCTCGAAGCGGGTTTTGAACCTTGCCAAAACAAGAAAAGTTGCTCAGAGCAGTCCCTCCTCAAATATAACAACTGTACTTCGTTGTTGTTATTGTTGTTTCTTTTTAGTAATATATTATATTATTTACGTTTTTTTAGTACCATTTATATTATTTACGTTTTTTTAGTAATATATTATATTATTTACGTTTTTTTAGTACCATTTATATTATTTACGTTTTTTTAGTAATATATTATATTATTTACGTTTTTTTAGTACCATTTATATTATTTACGTTTTTTTAGTAATATATTATATTATTTACGTTTTTTTAGTAACATATTATGTTATTTACGTTTTTTTTAGTAATATATTATATTATTTACGTTTTTTTAGTAATATATTATATTATTTACGTTTTTTTAGTAATATATTATATTATTTACGTTTTTTTAGTAATATATTATATTATTTACGTTTTTGTAGTAATATATTATATTATTTACGTTTTTGTAGTAATATATTATATTATTTACGTTTTGTAGTAATATATTATATTATTTACGTTTTTTTAGTAATATATTATATTATTTACGTTTTTTTAGTAACATATTATATTATTTACGTTTTTTAGTAATATATTATATTATTTACGTTTTTTTAGTAATATATTATATTATTTACGTTTTTGTAGTAATATATTATATTATTTACGTTTTTTTAGTAATATATTATATTATTTACGTTTTTTTACTAATATATTATATTATTTACGTTTTTTAGTAATATATTATATTATTTACGTTTTTTTAGTAATATATTATATTATTTAAGTTTTTTTAGTAATATATTATATTATTTACGTTTTGTAGTAATATATTATATTATTTACGATTTTTAGTAACATATTATATTATTTACGTTTTTTTAGTAATATATTATATTATTTAAGTTGTTTTAATAATATATTATATTATTTACGTTTTTTAGCAATATATTATATTATTTACGTTTTTTTAGTAATATATTATATTATTTACGTTTTTTTAGTAATATATTATATTATTTACGCTTTTTAGTAATATATTACATTATTTACGTTTTTTTAGTTATATATTATATTATTTACGTTTTTTTAGCAATATATTATATTATTTACGTTTTTAGCAATATATTATATTATTTACGTTTTTTTAGTAACATATGATATTATTTACGTTTTTTAGTAATATATTATATTATTTAAGTTGTTTTAGTAATATATTATATTTAAGTTGTTTTAGCAATATATTATATTATTTACGTTTTTAGCAATATATTATATTATTTACGTTTTTTAGCAATATATTATATTATTTACGTTTTTAGCAATATATTATATTATTTACGTTTTTTAAGCAATATATTATATTATTTACGTTTTTTAGCAATATACTATATATTATTTACGTTTTTTAGTAATATATTATATTATTTACGTTTTTTAGTAATATATTATATTATTTGCGTTTATTAGCAATATATTATATTATTTACGTTTTTTTTAGTAACATATTATATTATTTGCGTTTTTTAGCAATATATTATATTATTTACGTTTTTTTAGTAACATATATTATTTGCGTTTTTTAGCAATATATTTTATTATTGACGTTTTTTATAGTAATATATTATAATATTTACTTTTTTTATCGTAACATATTATATTATTAATGACGGTTTTTCAGTAATATATTATATTATTTATGTTTTTCAGTAATATATTATATTAATTACATGCTAATGTTGTTTTTAATTTGCTGTTGTTTACTCTATCTCCAAGATTCTTTCAGCTTCTCATACGGATATGCGAAAAACAAATACGTAGAAGCAAAACATGGCTGCATATTTGTTTTCTTTATGTTTCTTCATGGTTTCGTAGCAAAAATAACAAATTCGTAACAGCTTCGTACTAATTATCTTGTTAGCATTCTTGAAAGCGCGCCAAAATCGAGGTTAAATAGATTCTCAGTAACGTAATAAAGTCTAAAAGTTATTCAAAATTCAAAGAGAAGTATTTAATTAATCACTAGACCTCAGGTGGCTGACGGTAGGTAAGCACTTAACGCCGTGGACCGGCAACTTGAGTATTTCAAGTTCGATTCTAGTCGGTTCCAGTCTGTTCTGGAATTTCCCTCTCACACACACCCGCACATAATGGCTACTGGAGAGAACTTGAATGCCTACTGGAGAGAACTTGAATGTCTACTAGACACTATCCTCGAGTGTCTAAGGTCTTTCTGTACAGGGGCTTGTCAGAACAATCTGGCATGTGGATACTTTTCCATAAACCCTGACCAAATATTCAAAATCACATAGTATTTGCAGCCCAAATAAGATCTCCTCACTATGGATAACCCACAGCTTTTCCGGGGAATAGTGCACCTTCTCCAAGTGATATTACCTCAAGTAATAGCACGAAACTGGATACCCCACCAGACTAGATAAATTCTTGTCCTGGAATCCAGTAAGACCAAGAGACCAAAATAAAATATGTACTACATCATATGAACATGGTAAATTGGGGAGAGGAAAATTATGTTCTCAATTTCTTTACTAACTCAGTGCTTGAGAGATAAAGAAATTTAATGGAACATTCGAATAGCTATGTATCTCATATAGACTTCAAGTGTTAGCCCCAGGTCGTGGGCCCTTTGATTTCTGAGAACTTCGACTGAAGTAAAATAAAACAAAAAAAAGTAATAATGATGAATTACACTTGGTGTTTGATTGTGTAACATGTTTCCCCGACAACCTTATACAACACATGCCCATTTCGACATTAGACATACAAAAACGTGCACATTATAAAAACTCGTTTATTACAACAAGATATGAAATGTAATCGTTTGAAATATTGTTAAAGAGCAAATTACGATGAAAATGGGTAAAACTCAACTACTTTAAATACTTTAGAATAGAAAACATATGAGATATTACGTAATATCGGGATAATCCTATACGCACAAACGCGCGCGCAAACATATATATATATATATATATATATATATATATATATATATATATATATATATATATATATGTGTTCGGGCGCGCGTTTTATTTTTCTTCTCTCGTTATGCCAATATTTTAATCGTTTTTAAACGTAAATAAATTTATTTTAGTGTCCCCGTACTTTTGGCACATTCAATAAGTTCCCCATTAGAACTCTTTATTTTCGACATAATATTATTTTGTATGCTATCGATTTTCTCCTGATGAGATGATAGCCGAAAGAGCTCTTGAGAAACTTCCGCCTATTTTATTCAAAACTGTATATAAATTCCGTACCTCCAAACATTTATATATATATATATATA
>NC_136500.1:129302945-129325445 GCF_053919585.1 Euprymna scolopes | reverse complement strand
TTACCGCCGATTCTATTTTTACTGGCAAGGTTTCTATAGTAAACCAACTTGATCGCTAAATTTAATTTTCCTGCTCAAGATTTAAAAAAAAAATGTTTTCTATTTCAATCTTCTTTTCCTATTCCGCTGTTTTTTTTTTAATTTTATTTATTTATTTTTTTTCGAAGTGGGGCGTAGTTTATAAAAGAGTTGCATTTTAAACAACATGTTCATTTCACACCCTCTTTTTTTTCTTTTTGTAGATCCATCTGTGTAACAAAATTAATGGATGTGTTATTCGGTCGCAAGGTATGACTGTAGGGGTCAAAGTTAACAAAAATTGACCGTTTTTTTCCTTAGCATACACCTCCAAACATCCAGACAACGCCGGGCACCCATGCTAGTATATCTATAAAAGTAAACGTGTCTGTGTGTGTATCTGTTTGTGTGTGTATCTGTCCGTGTGTCTATCGTTGTACATTTCTCCACGCAATAACTCTCTCAATTTTTAGTCTACAGACTCGAAATTTGAGATACAGGGTACCGAAATTTGGGAAAATGTATGTGATGCGTTTTCGGCCAGAAATGTTGCTGATAATCGGTAAAAGTTCAACGATTTGATCTTTGAGAACTCTACCAAACTCCTTCGACAATTTTGGGTTTAAACACTTGAAATTTTAGATATAGGTTCCTTGGACATGGATCTAACGTAATAACTTAATATGAGCCCAAAACAATAAATATTGAGGGGTCATAATAGGGGTCAATTAAAAAAATAACCTCTGCGGTCTCTACCAAATTACTCAGACAATTTCTGGTCTAAACATTTGAAATTTGACATAAAGGCTATTCAGAGATAGGGCAAGCTTTTTAATCGATTTGGGTCGAAAATTATTAGTTACCAATATATAAATCTATGTATGCATGTATGTTTGCATGTCTGCGTAAAACTTTTGACAGAGGCGACGGATTTTACCAAGATCAGTATCGTTTTTAAGTCCCACCTTTCAGATGACAAATCTCGAAAAATTGGCTGAAAACATTTACATCTTCACTTTCAACTGGGCACTTTTCTACAGGGGGGGGGTCGCTTTTTTCGCCTATATTTGTGAAAGTCATCCTCACCTTTCGATTGTCTAGTCTAAATTTTTAAAAAAGTGATTTCTGATTTGGCGGTGATCGTAACAGCATAGATGTCAGTGTTTTCCCCCGTTCTTTTCCTCCTTCGTGATACGGGTTCGAGCCTGCCTTCCTACTACCACCACTTTTTTTATTTTGCTTTTTTTTGCTCAACAGACATATCCAAACACCCGGGAAACGCCGCGCTGAAATCCTAGTGTGTATATATATATATATATATATATATATATATATATATATATATATATATATATATATATATATATATATATATATATATACGGGGTCAAAGTTCAACGATTTAACCTTTGAGAACTCTACCAAAGGCCTCCGCCAATTTTGGGTATAAACACTTAAACTTTTGGATATGGGTTCCTTGGACATGGATCTAACGTAATAACTTAATTTGAGCCCAAAACAATAAATGTTAAGGGGTCATAATAGGGGTCAAAGTGTTTAAAAATTGACCGCTTCGGTCTCTACCCAATTACTCAGACAGTTTCTGGTCTAAATATTTGAAATTTTACATAAATAGTATTCAGAAATATGGCAAGCTTTTTAATTGGTTTGGGTCGAAAATTACTAGTTACCAATGTATAAATGCATGTATGTATGTATGTCTGCCCAAAACTTTCGATAGAGACGGCGGATTTTTACAAGATCAGTATCCTTTTGATGTTCGAACTTATAGACGCCAAATATCGAAAAATTGGCTAAAAACATTAATATCTTCACCTTCAACTGGGCACTTTTCTACAGGGGAAGGTCGCTTTTTTCGCCGATATTTTCGAAGATCATCCTCTCATTTCGATTGTCTGAAATTAATTAAAACCTACGTCACTTGATTAAACGCTGGGCTTATTTTGGAATACATGCTATCTAAAGAACTATTTTGCAGTTGGGATCAACTCTAGAGGAGTTTCATTAAAGCTGAAATATTATGCGCCGTTTTTATATTAGTGTTTTACATATCCAATATTTTTTCATTTTTTCATTGGGCAATTTATATCTACAATAAATTGCGGTTTCACTTAATGCCTTAACTAGTAAATTCTAGCATTGCTACAAATATAATTTGCTGATTTCTTTATGTCCTCTGATGAGAAACAGAATTCTTCGAAACTCCGCGGAACAAGGACTTTGTAAATTGTTTTTTGGAGTATTCAGTCGAACAATAAATTTTGATTGTAAATTCAACTTACAGTTTTAATTTTCTATATCTAATATACATATATATATATATATATATATATATATATATATATATATACTTATTCAGAATAATGAAATATAATATATCTACTGGTGTGCAAATCCAGTCATTATCAGTCTTACAAAATATTATTGGATGAAATATTTTATAGAAGGCTATCCCAGCTAAATAAAATTGCTCCATATACTAGATAGAGAAAATAAATTTTATTTTCTCTGTTTATTACCTTTAGCAAATTAGGTGCTAATATTTTTTCTCCGAGGAGATGTATAAACATCGAAAACTCATGGGTTAAGGAAATATATTTTACTATACTGCATTCTTTGTTTTGCATACAATAAAATTAAAAAAAAAAATGTTTTCTATTTCAATCTTCTTTGCCTATTCCGCTGTTTTTTTTTTATTTCATTTTATTTTTTTTTTCGAAGTGGGGCGTAGATTATAAAAGAGTTGCATTTTAAACAACATGTTCATTTCACACCCTCTTTTTTCTTTTTGTAGATCCATCTGTGTAACGAAATTAATGGATGTGTTATTCGGTCGCAAGGTATGACTGTAAGGGTCAAAGTTAACAAAAATTGACGTTTTTTTTTTTTGCTCAGCATACACCTTCAAACATCCAGGCAATGCCGGGCACCCATACTAGTATATCTATAAAAGTAAACGTGTCTGTGTGTGTATCTGTCTGTGTGTCTATCGTTGTACATTTCCCCAAGCAATAACTCTGTCAATTTTTAGTCTACAGACTCGAAATTTGATATACAGGGTACCGAAATTTGGGAAAATGTATGTGATGCGTTTTCGGCCAGAAATGTTGCTGATAATCAGTAAAAGTTCAACGATTTGACCTTTGAGAACTCTACAAAACTCCTTCGACAATTTTGGGTTTAAACACTTGAAATTTTAGATATAGGTTCCTTCGACATGGATCTAACTTAATAACTTGATTTGAGCCCAAAATAACAAATATTGAGGGGTCATAATAGGGGTTAATTAAAAAAAATTAACCTCTGCGGTCTCTACCAAATTACTCAGACAATTTTTGGTCTAAACATTTGAAATTTGACATAAAGGCTATTCAGAGATAGGGCAAGCTTTTTAATCGATTTGGGTCGAAAATTATTAGTTACCAATATATAAATCTATGTATGCATGTATGTTTGCATGTCTGCCTAAAACTTTTGACAGAGGCGACGGATTTTACCAAGATCAGTATCGTTTTTAAGTCCCACCTTTCAGATGACAAATCTCGAAAAATTGGCTGAAAACATTTACATCTTCACTTTCAACTGGGCACTTTTCTACAGGGGGGGATGTCGCTTTTTTCGCCGATATTTGTGAAAGTCAGCCTCACCTTTCGATTGTCTAGTCTAAATTTTTTAAAAAGTGATTACTGATTTGGCGGTGATCGTAACAGCATAGACGTCAGTGTTTTCCCCCGTTCTTTTCCTCCTTCGTAGTACGGGTTCGAGCCTGCCTTCCTACTACCACTTTTTTATTTTGCTTATTTTTGCTCAACAGACACATCCAAACACCTGGGCAACGCCGCGCTGAAATGCTAGTGTATATATATATATATATATATATATATATATATATATATATATATATATATATATATATATATATATTAGGGGTCAAAGTTCAACGATTTAACCTTTGAGAACTCGACCAAACGCCTCCGCCAATTTTGGGTATAAACACTTACACTTTTGGATATAGGTTCCTTGGACATGGATCTAACGTAATAATTTAATTTGAGCCCAAAACAATAAATGTTAAGGGGCCATAATAGGGGTCAAAGTTTTTAAAAATTGACCGCTTCGGTCTCTACCAAATTACTCAGACAGTTTCTGGTCTAAATATTTGAAAATTTACATAAATGGTATTCAGAAATATGGCAAGCTTTTTAATTGGTTTGGGTCGAAAATTACTAGTTACTAATGTATAAATGCATGTATGTATGTATGTCTGCCCAAAACTTTTTACAGAGGCGGCGAATTTTTACAAGATCAGTATCCTTTTGATGTTCGAACTTATAGACGCCAAATATCGAAACATTGGCTAAAAACATTACTATCTTCACCTTCAACAGGGCACTTTTCTACAGGGGAAGGTCGCTTTTTTCGCCGATATTTTCGAAATTCATCCTCTCATTTCGATTGTCTGAAATTAATTAAAACCTACGTCACTTGATTAAACGCTGGGCTTATTTTGGAATACATGCTATCTAAAGAACTATTTTGCATTTGGGATCAACTCTAGAGGAGTTTCATTAACGCTGAAATATTATGCGCTGTTTTTATATTAGTGTTTTACATATCGAATATTTTTTCATTTTTTCATTTGGCAATTTATAACTACAATAAATTGCGGTTTCACTAAATGCCTTAACAAGTAAATTCTAGCATTATATACTTATTCAGAATAATGAAATATAATATATCTACTGGTGTGCAAATCCAGTCACTATCAGTCTTACAAAATATTATTGGATGAAATATTTTATAGAAGGCTCCATATACTAGATAGAGATAATAAATTTTATTTTCTCTGTTTATTACCTTTAGCAAATTAGGTGCTAATATTTTTCCTCCGTGGAGATGTATAAACATCGAAAACTCATGGGTTAAGGAAATATATTTTACTATACTGTATTCTTTGTTTTGCATACAATAAAATTTCCATATTTGAAATTTAACTTTTTACAAATCACAAATTTTAAATTCCTAAAATTGATATACACACACACATATATACATATACATATATATATATATATATATATATATATATATATATATATGTGTGTGTTTTCTCTTTTCATGCTTATGTAGTTAAATTCTGTTTTAAAATTGAAAACTTTTGCGAAATCGGCTTATGCAAATGCTAAGTCTATTTCTATTTAACAACTTTAGTTAAGAGCTTTTTTCCCCATCCTTATAGAAATGAATTCTCGTTTGTAATTATAAACATTTTAGAAGTCGGATTATATAGGTGCTAAGTCTGCAATAGGTTAAAGTAATGTTTTTTCTTCCTGGAATTTAAACTGCATTCTTTATTTTTATTTTTGAATTTTTTTTATTCAAAGCTTCTTTAGACTATGTATATATATATATATATATATATATATATATATATATATATATATATATATATATATATATATATATATATATATATATACAGTGATGATCATATTTATTGGCACGGTAAAATAAAAGTTAAATTTTGTCTAATAAATTCTAAAAAAGGGATTAAATTAAAGAAAATAACAAAGTATATTATGTATTTTAACTGGCCTTTCCGATGCAGCAATCGGATTTTAGAAAAAATAAATAACAAAGGAACAACAAACATAATTGCAAAAAACCCTTGTTCAAAATTATTGGCACGATTTATTTAATAATCAATTGTATAGCCTTTGGCCTTGATTACCTTCCTCAGTCGCTTTTCATAGTTTACAACCAAGTTGTTGCACTCTTCAGTAGTAATTTTAGCCCACTCTTCCTGACAATAATCCTCCAATTGAATAAGATTCTTAGGCTTCCTTTGCATTACCCTCCATTTTAATGTTCTCCATAAATTTTCAATTGGATTAAGGTCTGGGCTTTGTGATGGCCACTCCAAAACATTAATATGATTGTCCTCAAGCCATTTCTTAGTCAGTTTAGCCGAATGCTTTGGGTCATTATCTTGCATGAACCACCAACGACGACCAAGTGAGAGCTCTTTAGCAGAGTCTTTCAGGTTTTAATCCAATATTTTAACATAATCTTCCTTTTTTATGCTACCTGTGACCTTAACAAGTCGCTCTTGTCCAGAGGCAGCAAAGGATCCCCAAAACATCAAACTGCCTCCACCGTGCTTCACTGTGGGTATGGTGTTCTTAGGCAGGAAAGCTTCGCCAGATTTTCTGTAAATATAAGACACTTTATTATGGCCAAATAACTCTATTTTCGTTTCGTCAGTCCATAGAACACGTTTCCAGAATGCAACATCTTTATCAATATGACGTTTTGCAAAGGCTAGCCTTGCTTTCAGGTGCATAGGCTTCAATAAGGGAGTCTTTCTCGGACGACATGCTTTTAAACCAGCTCTCTTCAAAACTCTACCAACTGTATGTCGAGATACATTCACTCCAGAGGTGCTCTGTTCATCAACAATCTCCCCAACAGAGATCCTTGGGTTTTGTTTTACTTGTCGAACAATTTTCCGTTCATCTCTTGGGGAAAGAATCCTTTTTCTCCCTCTACCCTCTAAACTCATAACGTGGCCTTGCGATTTGAACTTGTTTATTATGGCTCTAACAGTGGATTTGGGAAGGTTTAGCTTCTTTGAAATCTTATCATAGCCCTCCCCATTGGTATGGCATGCTACAACAAGCTTCCTGACGTCTTCGCTGTGTTCCTTAGTTTTAACCATGGCGATTGAAAATTATAATTTAGTCACTTATAATAGTTTAAATAAATCGCTATCTAAAAATTATCTGAAAAAAATTATTCACTGAATTAGCGTTAAACAATCATAATATGGCTATAAGAAAGTTCAGAAAGCACGTAAACCGGAAATTGATTGATATTATACTGATACTAAAAGAAAAACAAAGCCGTGCCAATAATTTTGAACAAGGGTTTTTTGCAATTATGTTTGTTGTTCCTTTGTTATTTATTTTTTCTAAAATCCGATTGCTGCATCGGAAAGGCCAGTTAAAAATACATAATATACTTTGTTATTTTCTTTAATTTAATCCCTTTTTTAGAATTTATTAGACAAAATTTAACTTTTATTTTACCGTGCCAATAAATATGATCATCACTGTATATATATATATATATATATATATATATATATATATATATTATATATATGTATATATATAATATATATATATAATATATATATACATATATATAATATATATATACATACATATATATAATATATATACATACATATATATAATATATATACATACATATAGATAATATATATACATACATATAATATATATATATATACATACATATATATATATACATACATATATATGTATACATATATATGTATGCATACATATATATGTATACATATATATGTATACACATATATATATATATATATATATATATATATATATGCTTGAACTGTGTGTGTGTATGTTCCGGGATCAAATTACGGACTCTCTTAAGACCTTTAAACATTCTAGTCAGCCTATCAAAAAAAAAAAAAAACAATCCAATATTTTAGAAATTAAATCATTAACTCAAACTGAAGCGAAATAATCTTAATCACTGAGGTTACAGTTCTCAACCAAATCGGGAGTCTTATCAAATAATGCACTTCTAGTCGTATTCTAGAACTGCCAGTCAGAATTGGATTCGACGCCAAATAACTCCCATTAGAACTTCTGCAAGACGTCGTGCCAAGAACTAGCCTTCATTTATTACTTGCGTGAATCAATCGCGGGACAATTTCGTCCAATTAGAGCGAGTCTCTAAACAGCTTGCACCATTCTTCGATGGACACATCAAATAAAAACGTACCTTCCTTTCAACCGAACTTATTAGGCATTAACAAGACAGGATACTGGGGTGAGTGGGATTTACTTTCCACCAAAGAATCGAACAGATAGTTGCATTATTTAACTATTAGCCACAAAGAAATCACATCGTTTTCTCCTTTTTCTCTATTGGGTATTTCGCAAAGACAGTTTTAAAAGTTTTACTAGACACATTTATGTGTGGGAAAATGCAATACGTTGAATTACCAGTTGAGTTCATATTAAATTGATTGAATCGGGAAAAGGTCAGTTTCGAGTTTAGTTAAGTAAATAATAAAATTACAACATCTTCATTAAAAATACTGTGCATTTTCTTATGCGTTACAATTGTTTCATAAGCATTTAGCCAATTTAAATGTTATATCATTCAAAAATATTCCAAAATAGCTGCTCATCAGACGGTAAAATAAACTATTTATACACATGCTAATGCATTCGTAATTTCTATTTAAATAGAACAAGCAGTTGAACCTACCTCCACCCCACCCTTATATAGTCTTCTTGTTTTTTTTGTTTTGCGATAGCCTTTGAATTCAGTTATCGCCTCATTTTCGTATTTCTACAAAAAGATTATATACATGCCCGATTATGGGAAATTATAATAAAGACGCTTTAATAAGGGGTTCAATTAATTTGGCCTTTAATTTTATTGGTATATGAACATTACCAAAATTTTTATATATAAAATTTTGGTTAAAAATTATTAATAATAATAACAATAAATATAAATATATATTTATATATTTATTTTATTTCATTTTATATATATATATATATATATATATATATATATATATTTAGTAAGATGATAGATAATTTGTAATCAAAATTAAAAACCTATTTTTAATTTTTTTATATAAATTACAAATTATAAATCATCTTACTTAATATTAAAATAGCTCTAGGATATATATGCCTATTGAGCTTATGATATATCTACATCAAAACGAGCACTGTTTTTCTTGTATTTTAATTACATTAGTGGTTTTAGTATTACATTAAAATCCACTCCACTCTTTAGACTCCTGTTCTAATTCCTTCTCCCTCTCTCTCTCTCTCTCTCTCTATATATATATATATATATATATATATATATATATATATATATATATATAAACATTAGAGGATGACCTCCGATTGGTAGTAGAATCGGGACAAAAATGCTGTCAAGACTAAGCTTGTTGTGTTCAATAATTACAAGAGACCTTCTCAACCACCGATAGCAATGGCCCAAATCCTGAGAGTGCATCTTTTAAAATCCTCGGTCTAACATTCACAGGAACCATCAGTTGGAACAATTACATGGACCGCTGCGAAGAAAGTCGGTCCTCTCTACCTAACGCCTGAAAGTATCCTGTACATATAAAGGCCACAATTCGCCCATAAATGGAGTATCGCTGTCATATTTGGGCTGGTGCATCTGCTACTAGTCTCTCGCTCCTGGACAAGGCCCAAAAGAGAGTCGCCAACCTAATAGGTCATGAACTGTCATCTAATCTTCAATCTCTGCCCCATCAACCAAATGCTGCATCCCTCTGTCTGTTCTACAAGTACTTTAAAGGTGAATGCTTTAACAGACTCAATCACTTGTACCCACTCGACGTAAATACCCCCGACAGACCCGATAAGCAGCTAAATCCGACCCTTTCACAGTAGAGATCCCTAGATGTAAGAGAGCCTTCTACTCGTAGTTTCTTCCCCAGAACCGCTAGACTTTGGAACTCCCTTCCGGGAGCCTGCTTCCCCAACTGTACTGACATGCAGAAGTCCACGTGTAACGTGAACCGATATCTTGCTGCCCAACTCCCAACATAGTATCCCTGTAGCTTATGTCCCTGATAGTAGCCCCCTACATCAAAGTGGCGATGTGACTTGTTTGGGGTGAAAATGTTATATATATATATATATATATATATATATATATATATATATATATATATATATATATATATATATAATTTAAAGGAGATTAGAACAATAGTCTAAAGAGATGAGTGTATTTTAATGTAACAGTGAAATTACTAGTTTAATTAAAATACAGGAAATAGAAAGTGCACGTTGTAATTTAGATATATAATAAGCTCGATAGTTAAATGTCCTAGAGCTAATTCAATATTAAGTAATGTGATTTATGATTTAAAATTTAAAAAATTTAAAAAATTTTAAAATTTAAAAATCAAATTTTAATTAAATTCAAAATCAGTTTCATAAGAAGGAACAACAACAAAATCAATTATCTGTACGATCGTTTCGGAAATCCGTGCTTTTTATTGTGGTATACATGAAGTTATGTAGAACAATTATATATAGTTTTTTGGTAAGCAAGGTCTCCTCATCAGCAAATTTAGGAGGGTTTTTATTGAATTAAAAAGACACCATAAATAAACCTAGCATTAAAAGTAAGGCAGATGAATCTTTTAGTTTTTCTTTTGTTGAAATCAGGAACTGTGTTTAAAGTAGTCATTTTGATGTTTGCTATAGCTTTTTATTTTGTTGAATGCTTAAATATGGCTCCGTTTTTGGATTGAGTTATGTTTGAACAGTGTGTCTTATATAAATTAGTATGTGTGGGAATGCCCAGACATAGTGCAAGACTCTTTATAAAAGGTGCCGCCTATAAAATCAACATTTTTTCATTCAATTTTCACCCCAAGCAAGGGACAGTGCCACTTGAAGTAGGGGGCTACTATCAGGGACTTAATTTGCAGGGCATTATGAAGGGAGATGAGTAGAAAGAGGTTTGTTCACATTACACTTGAACTTCTACATATTAGTACAGTCGGGAAAGCAGAATCCCGGAAGGGAGTTCCAAAAACCCGAAGTTCTAGGTAAGAAACTATTTGAGTAAAAGGCTTTCTTACACCTAGAGATCTCTACTGTAAAGGGGTGGGACTTAGTTGCTTGTCGGTTTTGCTTGAGATAGTTACATCGAGGAGGTACAAGTGTTTGCAGTTCATCAGAGCATTCACCATTAAAGTAGTTGTAGAACAAGCAGAGGGAGGCAACATCTCGTCGATGGGACAGAGGCTGAAGCCTAGATGACAGTTCAGGACCTATCAGGTTGGCGACTCTCTTTTGAACCCTGTCCAGGAGTTAGAGACAAGCAGCAGATGCACCAGCCCAGATGTGGCAACAGTACTCCATACATGGGCGAATGGTGGCTTTATAGATGTACAGGATACTTTAAGGCGTAAGTAATTTTCTAGCACGGTAGAGAGAGCCCAACTTCTTTGCAGCAGCCTTGGCAATGCTCTCAATGTTCCTACTCCAGTTCATATTCCCTGTAAACGTAAGGCCGGGGAGTTTAAAAGAAGTATTTTCAGGCAATGTGTTCTTGGCCATTGCTATTGGTGGTAGAGAGGAACTTATTAAAGGTTCCGCCTCTAAAATCAACATTTACCACAATGAGCTGTTTTGACTGCAGCTAATCGAGTTTTGCTTTTAGTTTCAGTAAATTAAAATCTTAGAGAGTTATTGTAATGCGTATGCAATTATGCTTCCGGTTGTATCTACTGTTAATTATTTAATTGCCTTTTTTAAAGTCACGTTTATTCCTGATTAACGAAATCGAAGCCAAACCGCATTACAAGTTTATATGACTGTGGTTTCGTAATAAAAGCTATACAAGGTCACACAACGTCGAAAATAGAAAAAGTAGAACGAGCTAAATTATAGGAATGGAAACGCGTGGGCGTCGCTCTTTACCAATGTTTAATTGTATAAAAAGCTTAGTGAGGGAAACATGTACGCGTGCCGATGCGTGCTGCATAGATGCACAGGTGCACGTGTATTTGCGCTCACGAGCTGCAAAGACTTGAAAAGTGCAACAGCATCATCGTTCTGTAAGATTTGAAAATCTTCTCTCTCTCTCTGTTTTCTTTCTTTTTTTTTCCTCTCTCTCTATCTCCGTATCTCCTTTCCACTCTCTGTCTTTTCTTTATAAATACACACACACACACGCGCGCGCACACACATATATATATGCAATATTTCATTAAATAAAATGCACGTTATATATATATATATATACATATACATATACATATACATATATATATATATATATATATATATATATATATATATATATATATATATATATATATGGAGAGCACATACAGCGCTTACAATTCCAAAATGGTCACCCATTTGGTACTAACCAGGTTTAAATTTGCTTAACTTCGGTGATCTGACGAAAACCGGTATATATATATATATATATATATATATATATATATATATATATATATATAAGGGAGTAGTCACCAACAATGTGTAGTTTTTAACATTATTTTATTATTCCGTGTCTTGGTTTTTCATTGATAATTATGTTTGGATCATTGTAATAATGTTTTTAAGTCATTGAAATCGTTTTTAGGCGCGTTTCAGACGTTCTGTGAAGCGTCCTCGTCAGAAATTATCTCCAAATGTGTTGAAGATGTAAAAATGGCAATTTTCGTAGTTAATTTGAAGTTTTTCCAAGGGGTGGAGGCTTGTAAGTGTTTATTATTCATTGGCATGCTCAATTTTTATTACTCTTTTATTGGGCTAGTCGAGGTAGGCCGCTGACCTGGTTGTAGTCGCTCTCTCTTTCTGCTAATGTTTTTTTCTTTTCCTTTAAGGTGTGTGTGTGTGTGTGTGTGTACGCGTGTGTGTTCGTGTGTGCGTTTGCTTTTATTGGTTTGGGAATGTGTATATTGTTTTATAGTGTTATGAGGTTATTTGCTTCCATAGTCGATCCGTACCGATTGGTATATATATATATATATATATATATATATATATATATATATATATATATATATATATATAATTCCTTAATTGAGAATATATAATGCTCATCTCAAAAATGAATTCCAATTAAGGAATAATATATATATATATATATATATATATATATATATATGTATACAGAGTGAGAGAGAAAGAGGGAGAGAGTGATATATATATATATTTTTATAAAAAAGTTTATAACTTTTCGATATTCGTTTATTATTGTAAAGAGATTAAAAAAAACTTCTATATTCATATATATATATATATATATATATATATATATATATATATATATATATATATATATATATATATATATATATAACGTTCACCTCAAATATTCAGCGTCCAAGAAATATAGGCCACTGGCAAACTGGAACGTCTGTGAGCATCCGGTGTATTATTTGGAGCTGTCCCTTTTGAGAGAAGATCCGTGTTCGAAGTGGTCTGTCTACATTGGGTATATAGTGTTTAAAACTTGTTATTATACGTAATCTTATTTAATTATGGAGTTAGCTAAAAAGCGATGGGTCACTGCACTTCTCCGTGTAAAGAGCAGTCGATTGATGCTTGAACTGTTGTCAAAGACCGTTCGTACACCGAGATACATCGTCTCAAAAGAAAGAAGAAAGAAGAAGAATAAAGAAGAAAAAAGAAAGAAGAACAATTGGCCATTTTTGTACCCTTTTTTGCTCTCTTTTGACATTTTAACCGACGTTCTGACACTCGCTGGATTCGTAAGACGCTTCTCTGTAAGAATATGTGCTTTTTGAATCTTATAAGTTGATTTTAGTTGAGATTTGGATAGTTTTGTCTTGTAGGCGTATATAGGCGTGTACGGGCCATCCCTATATAGAGAGTGCTTCCGCCTCTCTGAGATATATATATATATTATATATATAATACATATAAATATTGTATATATAATATACATAATATATATATATTTATAAATATTATATATACATATATGTATTATATATATATATGTATATATTATATTATATATATATATATTATATAAATATATATTATATAAATATATATATATATATATATATATATATATATATATATATATATATATATATATATAAATGCGAAAACGTTTATTTCGACTATAATTACCGTGAGTGCAGTGTACACTTATGCACGGGATTAGAAGATTGTGCCTATTTCGAACAGCTGCAATTTCTGAATACAAATCGGAATCTCATAATGGCCTTCGAAGCAGCTGTTCTACTATGCGAAATTATTGCTCCTAAAGGCAAATCCCGGCTTATAGCAAATGCGAACGTCGTATGACTTGAAATGCTCATCCAACCATCGGCACGAAAGGCAGTCGAGTGCGCTCGCTTTCCAATGACACTAACATAAAATGTCATGTAATTTCACTTTGTCTATGGATTTCTTGTCGTCGTCACGCGAATAGCATTTAATGTCCATCTTCAGCGGAGTTAACGGTAATCTTGGATGCGAGGAGCCTTTCTGCTCTTGCATATTTATAAGCATTATTTTTTTAATGTTCGTTAAACGCATTTCAGAATGTTATCTGCATAATCGTAATTGAGTTCCTTTATTTTGAAAACTTCGCCAATCAATATTCTTTTTTGTTTTTCTGTTTAAGAATTCTACGGGTTTCGGTAATGTGTCTGCATGTTTTTAAATAATGCTAGCAGGATGCACGGCGTTGCCCGGTCGTAAAGTACGCATAAATAATATATTTTAATGAATACAGAATGTGAGACATTTGCATGCGAGTATTATGGGTTTTTTTTTTCTAAACAATTCACTTCTTGTAATTAAAAAAAAAAAGCACGCGAACTGAGATCGAAACCAAAACCTAAGGACAATGTGTCAAGTACGATAACTATTAGACCAGCGTGACGTGAACATTAAAAGGTGCTTTCAAACTACTTTTTCTTAACATAAGTAAGTTGTAATGTGGACTTTTCACGCATGTGTATTCGCAAAACACCATACAGATTTAAATTCGATGACAATTTTGCCATTTTAACTAATTAACAGCTTTTTTTTCAAATGAAAACAATATCAAAAAATGTTTGAAATGTATAAGTTTTATAATACCACATATCAAATTTTGTGAATCTCTCTCTCTATATATATATATATATGTGTGTATATGTTTGTGTGTGTGTGTGTGTGTTAAAATGTTTTTGCTTTAGGATGGGGTAGATATTTGTTTGGTGTCCACCGCACCAAAGTGTGCCACAAGGTCAGAAAGTGGAGAATAGGCAAGCTCCCCTAAAGGAGGGGCGCTCTTGCATCAAGTCAGCATTTCCCGTTCGGGGCGCCTCAGGCGACAAGCAACAAACTTGTCCCTACCCGAAAGCTGGAGGCAAGGCCTGGGTGGATGTACCTCCTGGGTGATACCCAAGTGGCATACCTCAGTCCGATAGGTAGAAGGCCAGTTCCCAGCCCCTCACCTGCAACGCTGAGTGTCAAGAACGGATCCTTGACGAGTACTTTCTACCCAGTCTCCAAGCCGGCTAAGCAGCAAGGCGTCATACCCCCATTTATGATCGGGGTATGACGCCAATGATTTCGACGATCGTTTTAATAACCACAACTTGTAATTATCAACCAATCAGAAGCTTCAAAAGTTATTATAAAAAATGTCGAATTTTGGATTCAATCAGTTCGCCGGTTGCCTCTGTCTCGAAACGACTCAAGATCGGACTGCATTGATTCTTCGCCGCCATCTTTCTTACTAGAGAACTACTCAACACTCAAAATCGTGACTGCATTGATTCTTCGCCGATTTGATTCACTGCCTCCATCTTGGTTCAATATAATGTCTCGGCACTTACCAATATATATATATATATATATATATATATATATATATATATATATATAGTTGATGAAACGCGGTATATTCAGTATAGCTTAATCGCCATATATATTTTAGACCTTACTACATATATATATATATATATATATATATATATATATATATATACTGCGATTGTGTGTATAAAGCTCATATAAATATAAATATATATATATATACACAAATATAAGTAAGTATTTACAAATAAAAATATTATAGTAAATAATTATGTATTCCCTTTTAAGAACTCAGTTCCTGTCGTTGAGTTCTTTATAGTGTAAATAAAGTCGGTCACTTTAGCTCGCATGCACTGATCATGATGTTATAATCATTAGATCATTCTGACAGACATTAAGACATTTAAAAAATAAATGTTTAAATTTCAACGATGTTCCACGTGGTTACAATTGGCCTAAAAGGTTTGTTCCTTGCTAATGGACGTTTGAGATGACTTCGTTGCTGGTTTCGAATCTCCCAACCGGCTGTAATCGTGTCATCCGGCACTAATGGTTTCTGAAATGATTACACACTAGTCTCTAGGTATTTATAAATAATTATATATATATATATATATATATATATATATATATATATATATATATATATATATATATATATATATATATATATATATATATATATATATATATATATATATATATATAATAACATGTACACACCGGTTCCCGCTGGACCACCGAAGTTAAGCAACGTTGAACCTAGTCAGTAGAAAATGGGTGACCATTTGCGGTGCTGTATGTGCTCTCCGCTTATCTCGGCATTATTTCCAGTCGTCTTGGATTTCTTGCCACTGGACTCAAACAGTACCGATTCCGGAGAGGTGTGGTTTGAGTTTGCGCAACCCTTGCCTCACAAGTACACGCGCAGCTGCCCCTGCAAGGGGTATCTGTCGTCATTCGAGACTGAACAGGGGTAAAAAATGATGTCGTTTCTGGGCGTATATATATACGAGCAAACAGTTAATAAAACATGTTAAAAAAACACTTTGAAATGAGTTAAAAACATATTTAATCTGAAAAGGAAACACTGGATAAGTGGATAGTCCTTAATCCGCGGAGTTTCGAAGAAATACTTTGCTTCTCATCAGAGGGAAGAAATTAGCAAAATGCGGGATCGGAGTTTGCATGCAAAAGTATTTGATGAAACAATAAGTAAGTCAAAGATCTTACTTGAAAACAACAAAAGTGAAGTGATTATATATATATATATATATATATATATATATATATATATATATCAGGTAATATACGACATTATACATATATATATATATATATATATATATGTTGTAACACGTACATATATATATAATATTAATATATACGTGTTATATATATATCAGATAATATACGACATTATACATATACATGTTATAACACGTACATATATATATATATATATATATATATATATATATATATATATATATATATATAACACGTATATATTAATATAAGTGTGTTATACATACACACAGACACACACACATACACATATTTGTGTGTGTGTTGGGGAGAGAAAACGTGTATATGTCCGTCTTTTTAACTTTCTGTTCAAGTCTCTAAAGTGCAATTTGATTTCGCTTTGGCTTGTCAAAATCATTGATGACAATGTTCATATCTATCAGCGGATGACAAGCGCATTACCCAAAGGTAAACGGACAAGCATGAGATACGTATGGACTTGTTTCCGACATGATTCTAAAACGGTCGCTCTGTTAATCCTATTAAATTCAACGTGACGCTCAACATGGTCTAGATAAACAAGCAGCAATACTTTATCTTCTTAGCTTCGCATGTGTGTGCGTTGTCCGTATCGTTTTTTACAGTCTAAGATTTATTATTAAAAAAGAACTGTGTTCGCCTTTACTTGCAACAAGAATAACTATCTTGTAGCAAGAATAAGTGGAAATTGCATGGTGTTTTCTGTATCCATCTGAATAATTAACTTTTAATCACGCTATTTCCTTTAAAATGATTTACAAAATGGTATGGACGTTTGTCAGGGTCAATTCAGCAAAAAAAAAAAAAAAAAAAAAAAAACAACTGCATATCTCTTATTTCGTAAAAATAAATGAATTTGTCAGATTATTGTATTTTTCAATAAAATGAAATGTATAGTTTTCATCTATATTTATATTTAAAATTTAGCAATTTAATTTATTTTACAAATCACTAAATCGATGCTCCCATTCAGTCTCGAAAGACAATGGATAAACTCTGTAGAGGAAGCTGCGCATGTACTTGTGTGGCAAGTGTAACGCAATCCCCAATCACTGAATCGACCCTGTTTTAGTCCTGTGGCAAGGGGAAGTGCAGGAGTACCGGAAACAATGTCGAGATAAGCAGAGAGCAAATACAACGCTTGGAAGTGTATATACACATATGTATGTGTATATTAATGTACATATATAATTGTGTATATATATGCATATATACAACACAACTATATAGATAAATATATATATATATATTTATTGTATATTTAGGCAGCATGATTTCATTTAGACAGACACTGTTTTCTGCTTAATCTTTCTGTTTTATAATTTTTCCATTTTTCGTACAGTCGTTCTTATATCGCGGTCAAATTTGTGTAAGGAGGTTTTATAAACGTTTTCGTCTATCTGGGATTTTTGCAAGTACTTTCAACTGATTTTCTTCAGTCGTTTTCAGGCAGTTTTCCATTACTGCTTTGTTTAAAATCTGGATATTTTTATATGCTTCAGTTCAAATTATATTTAAATTACTTTAAATAGTAAGGCGTCTCGGGTGTAATCTTTTTTTAATGCGTTGCAAACGTGGTTAAAATAAATGTGCAATTGTTTAAAAGTGTGATTTACAAGTTTCAAAAAAAGTAACAAGAAAACAAATTATCATACGATTTAATAACTCACACTTTTAAACCTTGATTTTATTGACATTTCTCACACGTTAAAACATATTTTTTAAACACGATACGTTTCAGTATTTTAAGTATATATAGATTGTACGAAATATTACACAAAAGAAATGATTACGGAGAGACACTCCCTGATATTAAACAAGGTCTGTTATAAATATATATATATATATATATATATATATATATATATATATATATATATATATATATATATACAGGGTGACCCCAAAAAACAAAAGCTAAATGGAGGCCATCTAAAACATATGCTGTAGAACGGAGGAAAAACAGCCAAAGACCCTAGAGATTTGATGTGATATT
The DNA here is from genome assembly GCF_053919585.1 of Euprymna scolopes. NCBI lineage: Eukaryota > Metazoa > Mollusca > Cephalopoda > Sepiida > Sepiolidae > Euprymna > Euprymna scolopes. Next base: position 129,306,680 of record NC_136500.1, on the reverse strand, counting down.
TTGAATACAATAAACTAGTTATGACCAAAGTTTCATTTAATTCGGACAAAACACTAAGAAATGAAGCCTAATTAGAGTGGGGCCCGTTTTTTTTGGGTGTGTCACTCTCTGTATATATATATATATATATATATATATATAAAGCTGAATGTCTGTGTGTGTGTGCGCGCGCGTGTGCGTGTGCGCGCGTGTGTGTGTGTGTGTGTATTGTCACGAATAGGCTCCTATCTGGTTGACCATTTTAAAAAAATGATTACATATAATGATAGATGTATCGAGGCACAAGAATGGGTAAGTTTGATCTGGCAGAACGGTGGTTCATTAAAATTGTGGGGTCTGTGTTCGCGCCTGGTCCACAGCGTATGGAAATAAAACATTTAAAAATAAAAAAAAAAGTTTACAAGTGTTTTTGATATAGATGTACATAAGAATACATTGATAAGTATGTTTTAACTTAAATAGTGATGGTATAATAAAATTGTGGGTTCTTTTAATATACATCCACAGAATATTGTGATAAATGTTTCAGTATGAACAGGTATGGTATAATGAATTATGGGGTTCATCTATTTTATTTTTACTTTCATAATATTTAGATTTGTTTTGATACCCCCCAAATTCGAAGCTATCTCTTTACAGCCCTTCCTTTTCATAACCTATCATACTTTTATAAATCAGAGTCCATTGTCTGTGGACTGTTTTTGAACCCATGCTAGTATATATATATATATATATATATATATATATATATATATATATATACATATATATACCCACACACACACACACACATATATATATATCTATACACATACGTATGTATATATATATATACATACATACATACATATATATATATAAATATATATATATGTTTATATATATATTCATATATATATATATATTTATATATATATATTTATATATATATGTATGTATGTATATATATACATATGTATATGTATAGACATATATGTGTGTGTGCGGGTATATATATGTATATATATATATATATATAAATATATATAAAAGTGAACGTGTCCGTGTATCTGTCTGTCTAGTGTCTGTTTGTGTGTGTACTTTTCCCTACGCAATAACTCTCTCAATTTTTAGTCTACAGACTCGAAATTTGATATACCAGATACTGAGATTTGGGAAAATCGATCTGATCGGTTTTCGGCAAGAAATGTGGCTGTTAAAATGTCAAAGTTCAACGATTTGACCTTTGAGAACTCTACCAAACTCCTCCGACAATTCTGGATTTAAAAACTTGAAACTTTTGATATAGGTTCCTTGGACATGGATCTAACATAATAACTCGATTTGAGCTCAAAACAATAAATGATAAGGAGAAATAATAGGGGTCAAATTTTTTTTAAAATTTGACCTCTGCAGTCTCTATCAAATTAGTCAGACAATTTCTAGTCTAAACATTTGAAATTTTACATAAAGGTTATTCAGAAATAGGGCAAGCTTGTTCATCAGTTTGAGTCGAAAATTTTAGTTACCAATGTATGTATATATCTTTGCATGTCTACCCAACACAGTATCGTTTCAGACGACAAATATCGAAAAATTGGTTAAAAATATTAATGTCTTCACCTAAAACTGAACACTTTTCTACAGGAGGGGTCGCTTTTTTCGCCGATATTTTTGCAAAACATCCTCTCCTTTCTATTGTCTTGCCTTAATTTAAAGAAATGTCACTTCTGGTTTGGCGGTGGTCGTAACATCATAGACGTAAGGTTTTTTCCCCGTTCTTTTCCTCTTTTGCGATACTTGTTCGAGCCTGCCTTCCTACTACCACTTTTTTTTTTTTGCTCAACATACACATCCAAACACCCGGGCAACGCCGGGCTGAAATGCTAGTACATATATATGAACAATTTTTAAAGACTTATCGTCATAAAAAGCAAAGGCTATGGTTGCCTGATGCGATATATTTAGATCGAAAAAGGAGTTCGACTGTCGCTGCAAATTGAAATGCCTTTTACCTGAACTGAAAAAAATAATATCCTGCTGTTTTTATTGAGCACTCATGAACTTCCTGTTTTACTTGTAGACATTTTAACCTAAAATAAGTATATATATATATATATATATATATATATATATATATATACATATATATATGTATATATAGGGTGTCCATAAAGTTCGTGTGCACTTTAGAACATTTATAACTTTGTTTATATTTGCGATAAGAAATAATCTGTAAAAAATGTTATAAAGTTTCCTTTATCTAGTTTTAATTATAGTTATTGAATAATTTTTCACCACAAAATTCGGAACAATTCTTAGATAAGTAAAAAAAAATAAGTAAAATATATTTTCTTTTGTTTTTAAGAATCAATTTGATCCCATGGCTTCAGTTGAGGAAAAAGTAAACTATGTCTTTTGGTTGGCTTAATTGAAATCTACTATTGCTGTACAAAGAAAGTTTAGAATTGAATACAATAAAAAATCGCCTCATAGGAATACCATTGTTAAATAAATGAAAACATTTAAAGACTCTGTCCATGATAAACTATGGTCTGGAAGGCCATGTGTCAGTAACGAAAGTGTTGCTTCCATAGAAGAATCATTTACTAAAAGTCCAAGAAAGTCTGTAACACGGGCATCATTAGAGAATCATTATTTCTATTGCAAATACAAATAAAGTTATAATTTTTAAAGTGCACACGGACTTTATGGACACCCTATATATATATATATATATATATATATATATATATATATATATATATGTGGATTTTTTTAACAATCAATTTTACTACCTTTTAAATGGTATTATATTGATTATTGTACCAATATTAACCTCGGTTTAGCTCGATGAGAATTCAGAGCAATATAATTGATATTAGATACATAAATGAGAATTCAGAGCAATATAATTGATATTAGATACATAAATTGGAAAGAAATAAAAAAACCAAAAAATACGAAAATAAGGCTAACAAAAAGAAAATATAGAACTATAAAAAACCCATGGAAAAATTTTAAAGATGGCAACCTCGATAAAAAAATTCCATCCCCATGTGAGTTTTAAAAACAATTTTTTTGACTGTAATTAATTGATTTTAATTGTCTCCGAAGAGAACGGTAAATAATGAAAATTCGGTATGTTATAATTAAAACAACCGTTTGTCCTTTTACCCTTCGAAACAGCTGTCAGACTAAGAAAAAATATATAATAACATGTCATAAAAAATAATAAAAACAAAAATTGTGTACTACTAAAAAAAAGGTGTTGTTTTTTCTGATTGTATAAATTATATATATATATATATATATATATATATATATATATATATATACAAGAGAAAAGAAAGTAAAAGTCTAAATTAAAATTTGCAATTGAATTAGTTTTTCTACAGAATACTCCAGAATATAATGTTCAAAGTACATATTTCACGGAGTTTTAAAGAATGCCTCTCTTGCCATACCTTTCATCTAAAGACTGAAGAAATTAGAAAATTATAATTGTAGCTCGTCTAGAATTTGCTGGTTTGGGGGAATATTCTCTCGAATAATAAATTCTGTAGTACATTTTATTTTAAGTTCTTTTCTCTGATACTAATCTCTACCCTCTATTTCGTCTTGAACATTTTAATTTTGTTGAGAATAATATATTATTATATAAATTCTGCTATTTATATTATATTGAAGTTTACCCTTGCTTGTATCAGGAAAACACCTCGTTCACGTTGCCTTATATATATATATATATATATA
>NC_136500.1:129292945-129300445 GCF_053919585.1 Euprymna scolopes | reverse complement strand
TCTTATACACCTTATAATTTTATATGACTTATATACCTTATAATTTTATATGTCTTATATATCTTATAATTTTATATGTCTTATACACCTTATAATTTTATATGTCTTATATATCTTATAATTTTATATGACTTATATACCTTATAATTTTATATGTCTTATACACCTTATAATTTTATATGTCTTATATATCTTATAATTTTATATGTCTTATATATCTTATAATTTTATATGTCTTATACACCTTATAATTTTATATGACTTATATATCTTATAATTTTATATGTCTTATACACCTTATAATTTTATATGTCTTATATATCTTATAATTTTATATGACTTATATACCTTATAATTTTATATGTCTTATTTACCTTATAATTTTATATGTCTTATATACCTTATAATTTTATATGTCTTATACACCTTATAATTTTATATGTCTTATACACCTTATAATTTTATATGTCTTATATATCTTATAATTTTATATGTCTTATATATCTTATAATTTTATATGTCTTATACACCTTATAATTTTATATGACTTATATATCTTATAATTTTATATGTCTTATACACCTTATAATTTTATATGTCTTATATATCTTATAATTTTATATGACTTATATACCTTATAATTTTATATGTCTCATATACCTTATAAATTAATATGTCTTATATACCTTATAATTTTATATGTCTTATACATCTTATAATTTTATATGTCTTATACATCTTATAATTTTATATGTCTTATATATCTTATAATTTTATATGTCTCATATACCTTATAAATTAATATGTCTTATATACCTTATAATTTTATATGTCTTATATACCTTATAATTTTATATGTCTTATATATCTTATAAATCTATAAATTATTTCGTACATTTATAAGCTACACTCAACACCCAAAATGAATGCTTTGACGATAATTACGGTTTTCAAAAGGCGAACAATTAAAAGATATATCTGCCTTACTTAAAAATTAATAGGTCTATTTATGTGGCTTTTACATATAAAAAAATCCACCCAATACTTTTGTTGATGAGGAGACTTTGTTTAAAAAAAAAACTATATGTTAAAATTATAGTCCGTGGCTTAATATCTATCACATAAAAACATCGTTTCCGAAACGATCGTACAAATTATTGACTTTGTTATTGTTCCTTCTTATGAAACATATTTTTAATTTTTAATTCTAATTTTAATTATAAATTATCAATCACATTACTAAATATTAAAGTAGCTCTAGGATATTTGCCTATCGAGCTTATTATATATCTGAATTACAACAAGCACTGTTCTTTTCTTGTATTTTAATTAAATTAGTAATTTTACTATCACATTAAAATACAATCTGCTCTGTAGACTACTGTTCTACCCCCTTTAAATTATATATATATATATATATATATATACATGTATATATATATACATATATATGTATATATATATATATATATATATATATATATATATATATATATATCAATTAAAGAATTGATATTAAGATAGAATAAAATATAGAGAAACAGGGCCAGACAAGCTATACTTAAAGGGAAATTAACATAATTATACATAATGTGTGCGGTTCTGGTGTTTCCTCAAACAGAAAACAATATGGCTGACGAAAGCCTAGCCTTATTTACCATTAACTGCCCCCCCTTATGTTAGGCTTGAAACATACGATACCAATGTTTTTCTGACCTTCTGTACAGTTATATATATATATATATATATATATATATATATATATATATATATATATATATATATATACTAGCGCAGGCTCTCAGCATTGCCCGGGTGTTTGGATGTGTATGTTGAGCAAAAAAAAAAAAAAAGTGTTAGTAGGAAGGCAGGCTCGACCCCGTACCGCAAAGGAGCAAAATAACGGGGTAAAACCTAACGTTTATGCTGTTACGACCACCGCCAACCGGAAGCGACATTTTTTAAAATTAAGGCTAGACAATCTAAAGGAGAGGATAACTTTAAAAAAATATCGGCGAAAAAAGTGAACGCCGCCCTGTAGAAAAGTGCCTAGTTGAAGGGGATAGATATTAATGTTTTTAGTCAATTTTTCTATATTTGTCGTATGAAAGGTCGAACTTTAAAACGATACTGATGTTGGTAAAATCCGTCGCCTCTATTGAAAGTTTAAGGCAGACATGCAAACAAACATACATACATACATGTATATATTGGTAACTAAAAATTTTCGACCCAAACTGATGAAAAAGCTTGCCCTATCTCTGAATACCCTTTATGTAAAATTTCAAATATTTACACTAGAAATTGTCTGAGCAATTTGATAAGAGACCGCAGAGGTCAAGTTTTTTTAAATTTGACCGCTATTATGACCCCATAAAATTTATTGTTTTGGGCTCAAATAAAGTTATTAAGTAAGATCCATGTCCAAGGAACCTATCTCTAAAATTTCAATTGCGTAGGCCCAAAATTGTCGGAGGAGTTTAGCAGAGTTCTCAAAGGTCAAATCGTTGAACTTTGACCCCTTAATCGCCAAATTTCTGGTCAAATACCAATCACATCTGTCTGTAGACTAAAAATTGACAGAGTTATTGCGTAGGGAAATGTACACAGACACACAGAAACACAGATACACAGACACACAGACACTTTCACTTTTATATATATATATATATATATATATATATATATATATATATATATATATATATACACCGTATATTTCGGCGTATAAAGCGACCATCCAATAAGACGAGGTAAAAACAAATGTTTATATATATATATATATGTATATATATTTGTATATATATTTGTATATATATATATATATATTTGTATATATATATATATATACATGACACTTATATCGACTGTTTAAAGATGGCATTTTAACTTTAACGGTTGTTTTATACGCTGAAATACACACACACATACACACACACACACATATATATATATATATATATATATATATATATATATATATATATAGAGAGAGAGAGAGAGGGGGGGGGCGAGAGAGAGAGAGAAATAAAAAGGAACAAACCGTATTATGTGTTCATAAACGTTTCGTCTTTATTTCGAGACTTCCTATTTCGAAATAAAGACGAAACGTTGATGAACACATAATACGGTTTGTTCCTTTTTATTTCTTTATTTTGTCGGAATACTATTTCCAGTATTTTCATCATGTATATATATATATATATATATATATATATATATATATATATATATATATATATATATATATATATACTATGTCAGGAGGCATTGAAGGGAACAACGCCCAGCAGCACATTCTACCTGAAATGTCTTATTAATAAAATGGAAGATCCAAACGTAAATAAACATCATATTCTGAAATCCTACAAATACCAGACAAAGCCGCTGAAATTAACGCCTTTGAGAAAAGACCTGCTGGATTTAATCTCCAAAATCTGTTTCACACGAAATAACACCACCTTTCAAAGAAACTTTGATGCTGACATCTAAAAGCTTAAATCTAGTGAACCACCCTCACAATTACAGATAAAAACCAGAAACATTTACAAAATTCATAACCACAAATACAAAGACTTTGTTTTAACAGCATCATTAAGCAATACCAAATCGCGTCAAGCCGCACCTTATCCAATATTAACAAGGAAGCCTCAAATCTTGTAGAAAAGCTGAAAATTGATTACAGAGCCAATCAGCTAGCACAGAAAACAGCCTTTATTACTCTGAGGATCACAAGCCCCATTTCCAAGACAGACCAACTTGCAGACTTATCAACCCAGCTTAGACTGAAATGTGTCTAGCACTTAAGCATATAATAAGGAAAAGTAATAAACATATCAAAAATAACTCCAACCTAAGACTTTGGTCTAGTTCTCCAAGAATCCATCCACTGGTTCAAAGCCATTCCTCAAAAAGAACAATGTAAATTTATTCAGTTTGACGTCACAAACTTTTATCCTTCCATCAGCAGAGAAACCTTCGCCAAATCCTTCATGGACATCAGTGACCTAGAACTCAAAACTATTCTCCACGCTAGAAATTCGCACCTCGTCTTTTACATCAAAACGTGATTTAAGAAATCCAATCCTGAGGACGCCTTTGATGTTCCAATGGGTTCTTTGATATTGCGGTTATGTGTGCCAACTGGTAGGGCTCTTTATTGTCCACTCCCTGCACAACAAGTTCCTCAATCATGAATTCGGCCTCTACCGAGATGAAGGTTTATGTCTTTCTCGCAACTACAATGGTCAGAACCTAGCGAACCTCAGAAAACAAACGACCGCATTCCTTAAAGAACTTGGTTTTAATATCAGCATTGACACAAACCTCACCAGCGTGGATTTTTTTAGATGTAACATTGGACCTGCCCAGCAACTCTACCAGGCCCTACCAGAAACTTACTGATACTCAATCGTGCCACGCATCCTGTGGGTTCCAGAATCTTGTCCCCAGCATCAGCAGAAGAATATCTAACCTTTCATCCAGCCGAAAGATTTTCCAGCAAGCTGCACCATATTACAACAGCGCATCCCCGGGAAAGTAGATATCAGGACAATATCTCATATATACCCAATCTACCCATCAAACGAAGCCGACCCAACAGATCCAGGAGCATAATTTGGTTCACCCCCCCCGTTCTTCTTCATTATTATTATTATTATTATTATTATTATTATTATTATTATTATTATTATTATTATTATTATTATTTATCCGCTTATTTATTATTAATAATTGTGTTATTATTGTTATTATTGTGTTATTATTATTATTATTATTATTTATACGCATATTTATTATTAATAATTCTGTTATTATTATTATTATTATTATTATTATTATTATTATTTATACGCATATTTATTATTAATAATTCTGTTATTATTATTATTATTATTATTTATACGCATATTTATTATTAATAATTGTGTTATTATTATTACTATTATTATTATTATTTTACTTTATTATTTTACTTTATTATTTTATTATTATTATTATTATTATTATTATTATTATTATTATTATTATTATTAAAATTAATAAGAAAATTAATAATAATATGAATGGTAGTGGTGACAGTATTGGTATTTTTATGAAAGTAGTAGGACTCTCTCATCATAGATATATATGCATTACTTTTTCATATATATTTTCTACATGTTTATATATCCTGGTACTCCTTTATAGTCATTCAATGTCATTTACTACTTGGGTAATTTATTTAAAAATTACTTTAATTATGTTTAAGTGTCTTTAATTTCTCCCTTCACATTTATTTTATGATAGTTTAATTTTTTTTTTTAAATGTCTAAATAATTCCTTAAAAATTTTTATTAACTTTTATCTTTACCTTTTTATTTTTATTTTAATTTTATTCTAAATTAAATTTAATTTAATATATCCTTACTTAATATCCATAGTAGTTCATTATATATTTATTGCCGTTATTTGTTGTAACTTTAGGACATTTATTTTTTCAGAGAGGTTTTCCTCTTAAAAAATTATTAAAACGTGCTCAATGCAGGGCAGAGCTGGCATATAGTTAGTTTATATATATTTAATAAATAATAATGTTTGTATAATAAACACACACACACACACACACACACTCTCTCTCTCTCTCTCTCTCTATATATATATATATATATATATATATATATAAAGAGAGAGAGAGAGGAAGAGAGAGAGAGGGAGGGAGAGGATAAATGATTATTCGATGAGAGAAAAGGGAGAAAGACTTAACGAGGCTTAATGGAATCTAGAATAGGATGTGAAATTACTTGGCGGTTCTGATTCTATGATGAACTGCACGCCTCTATCGACCAACCAATCAATTCAAATATTGATCCCCCCCTTGATATTTATGTCGATTTTGCTTAATGCCAATTTAATGGCATTTAGCTGCAGCTTCGTTTTTTTTTTTGTTTTTTTGTTTTTTTAAATCTCTTTAAAAGGTCGATCAACTTTCAGGGTTTTAAGGGCATCGATGATGACACAAAAGACGAAATAGTAAGAAAAAAAAATTTCGGAGAAATACGAAGAAAAAAATGGGAGTACGTGACGGAGAATGAAAAGGAAATGGAAAGGAAATGAAAAAGGAAAAGAAGAGGAAATGAAGAGTTAAATGAGTGAGAGGATGAAGAAAGAAGGTAAGAAGAGAAAAAAAAAAGCTGATAAAAATTAGGAAAGAAAGAAAATGAAAAGCCAGGAAAAGGAGAGAAAGAAGGAGAATCACTTTTTTTAACCGCATAAATTTGCTGCCGTGACGTAGCTGTGACGTAGCTGTGACGTAGCTGTGACGTAAGCAGCTGTGAACACAGAAAACCGAATCTGAAGTTCTGAGGCTTCTACAACAATATGAATCAACTAAATCGATTTTGGAAACTAAAACTTAAACTTATTGAAGGGTTATGTTAGGGTTGGTTTAGAGACAGTTTGAATTATTTTAGTGTTAGTTTGAGATAAATTTAGTTAGAGTTAAAAATAAAATATAGTTTCCGTTTATGTTCTGTACGTTGTTCGTTCATATTCGTTAATATTCGTTAATGTTCGCCGATCTTAAAAGTGTTCGATGAAACTCGGAATTAATGACATAATTACTGCAGTTTTCTAGGATAGCTATTTCTAAAGAAGTTCGGGAGAATCTCACGTATTTTCTGTTTTCGGATTTTAAAGTCGGACCAAAACAGCATTTAAGCTGACAAGTCAAACTTTGCCTTTAAATATGCAATTGTTATTTGTTAAATATTTCAATAATTTTTCCCCCATTCAACTAGAGTGAAGGTCGTTTTCTAAGGTTTAAGTTACTGCATTGGATATGTGTACATCCGTTTTTCCTCCATACTTGTCAGCGAATGGTGTCATCAGCAAATATAACCGTCTCGGAAACACTTTCATGAGGTTGTTGAAAAATAGCAAAAATAATTAAAATCCTGTAATCCATGTTGTTCATCGTATAATATTTTTATTAATTGATTTACAATCTCATTAACGTTTATCCTTAAATAGATTTTAGCCTTTATGTGCTGTGAATCATTAATATATAAAATGTATACATAGAAATAATTATATTGGTATTATTTAGATTCTTCGGGCTGCTGTTGTCATCTTGAGTGTCACGTTTCGCACGATGTAACTTCAGATCTTGTCGAACATGGGAATGTTCCTGTCGAACTCGGGAATCCTGTACCGAACCCTTTATTTACTTAGGTCCGTCAACCCTGACTAAATAGATGCCCTTAGTAATTCACTATTGTATTTTTAGTCGCTCACACTGAGGATTGAATTCTCAGGAGAATATCACTATATAATTGATTTTCACAAGTACTCTAACCACAGCGGGTCCTTGCGGACAGTTCTAATAGGCATTTAAAGCGCTTTAAACCTACTTTATTTCTAGTTCTAAATATCACGATGTTTTTTATTATTATTACTGTATATTATTAGCTCACAAGGAGCTTTAATAGAGGTGTTCAGAGATATCTCATTAAAAAACAG
>NC_136500.1:129280445-129287945 GCF_053919585.1 Euprymna scolopes | reverse complement strand
GAATCAAAATTCAAGCCCTAGCCACAAAAATAACTAGATATTGTGGCTACTATACACAATCTACTAATAAAAACAAGTAAGTTTTCTAAAATAAACTACAATAAATAAACCAAGTAACCTCACACTGTCACTGATTAGGACTTCATATAAAGATAACAACTACACTATTGGTGTATATACCGTTCCACACTTTAACTATTGGTGACGGGGCAGTATCTCAATTATATGAGAGTTGTCTTGCTATAAGATAAGTGATATTATAGTAAGATACACATAAGTGTTATATGTTTACATTTAATAAAAAATGCCAAAGTCAGCACGTAGTAAAAAAGCTCAGAGAAATATAGACTATGAAAAAAACAAAGTCAAGGTATTATCTGAGCAAAAAGAATACTATCAGAAAAATGCTGAAATAATAAAAATTAAGTATCATGCAAAATCCTGAGGCAAAGAAGGCTGCCTCACGTGCTGACTCAATAGCACGGTATAACAGGGATTCCGAGGGAAAAAAGCTGCCTCACGTGCTCTTTATAACAAAGAACCAGAAAAAAAGAAGGCTGCCTCACGTCTTGACTCAAAAGCACGGTATAACAGGGATCCCAAGGGGAAAAAGCTTCCTCATGCACAAACTATTATAAATATAAATATCAAAAACTGCCAAATCTTTGCCAAAACGCCAAAGAATGAACCAACCAAAATTTAATACTGAAGGTATGAACATTTTAGAACTTTATAATACTCTAACTGTTTTATCAGAGAGGCGGTAGCACTCTCTATGTAATATAGAACCGATGGAGGACCAAGAGGCAACTCCTAAGGCCCAAAACCCAAAGACCTAAAACCCAGCAGGAAGCGACCTGCTACTAATGGAGGCGGCAATGAGCCGCCTCCTAAAAAATACAATACTATCATGAATGTAAGTTTAAAAATAAGACTGTAAGTAAAAATACTAATTAACAAGAATAAAAAAGCATTGGAAATGCAAAAGGATATAGGGATGGTATGCCAAAAAGTATACAAACAAGATAGCTATGAATGGCTAGGTACATGGAAGTAGAATTGCATCCAAAGTATAGCCCTATAGCTTTTTACAACCGTAATGATGGCACGGAATGAAGATTGGAGAAAAGCTATAGGGCTATACTTTGGATGCAATTCTATTTCCATGTGCCTAGCCATTCATAGCTATCTTGTTTGTATACTTTTTGGCATACCATCCCTATATCCTTTTGCATTTCCAATGCTTTTTTATTCTTGTAATAATACGTACGCAATCTGCATAATTAACATAACATGTTTAAGCGTATTGTACGATCGGGCAACGATGGGCGGCCACTTAGTTACTCGATAAAAGCGCTTTTGACAAACAACAGTAAACCAACCTTCTCAAGAAGAAGAAGAAGAAGAAGAAGAAGAAGGAGGAGGAGAAGGAGGAGGAGGAGGAGGAGGAGGAGGAAATTCTTGGTCGGCTGTGATACATGCGTCATTCTTCCAAAAGAATGGTTTCATAACAGCCGAGAAAATTCCTCGCCTGTCCGGATGGTGCCAAATAAAATATGGGCTAAAAACAGCAATAATGGCTGTAATCGATTCCATTTCCAGGAGAAACTCACTTTTTCTTGCGTATCATCTAATTATATCGATAAAAGTGAGAATATGTGTGTGAAGACACTTCTCAACCTATATACTCAACTAATTTTTGATCTACAGACTTGGAAAATGTTTTAATCGGTTTTCATCCTCGATAAAAAAGACTGTTAAGAGGTTAAAATTGAAAAATTGGTACTTTTTTTTGGGGGGGGGGGTAATCGGATTTTTATCTGTTTGTCAATTGTTTCACGACTGTGCATACGCGAATCTTTCACATGTCAGATTCCTTATGTAAAAAAAAAGGTTTGAAAACGGTTTTTAAATATGTGGCAAGCTGGCCTAATAGATATCAAACTTGACTTGCGATGTTTAGGTTTTAGTTTCCATCTCAGCTTGAGTATTTTTTCTTACTTACAAGACGTTAATTGTTTAGAACAAAAAAAAATAATGATACTCGCATGTACATGTCTTATTTCTTTGCGTTTTTTACTTTATTTTTCAAGGAATTTTACGTCACATTTTATACCAGGCAACACAGGGTACATCTGCTAGTATATAAAATATCGCATAAAGCGACAATCACTTATCAATTGGCAATTCCTCTTCAAATCTGCCAGTTTAATGTCGACCTAGAAATCGATCAGCTTCTCATAGACTGTGCGTCAAAATGCATTTAAATTCCGCCTTTCTATTGACTCGTGTTTCATTTCAAATTAAGCATGTTTCAGTAAACATATTGACGGCGAGTGGAATATATGAGTTAGCGGGTGAATTTTCGGCATCCTGTAGAATGCCCCATCCCCAGTTTTAATATATAAGGAATATAACTCCTCACCATGATGCTAAGACTGATTCTCCTCATCCGAGATGTTTTTGTTTTTCGTCAGTTAAAAAGTTGATCTGTAATGATCAATTTGTTTTCCGTAAATCTTGAAGATTTTTGTTTTAATCAAGACGATATATTTTAATATGTACTAAAATGATTCAACATTTCCTGTATTTGTTTTACAGGTACTTTAGTAAGATTTGTGCTCTCATGAGCCCATAACAGTTGTGTCCCTTATTATATTATCAGGTTGCTGCATAAGATCCCACCGTTTCATTAAAAAAAAATTGTTCTAAAACATGTTTTGATATTTGTCAATGTATCATTAGAAACACATATTCTGTTCTACAACATAATGGTCATCGTTTTTTACCATCATATGAGATTTTCTTGTTTTTTAGAACCGTCAAATTCATTGTCAAGTAGATAAAAAGTCTACAAGTGAATGAAGTGACCAAGAATAGTTGTGCCGTATATGGAGAAAACGCTATAGCTGAGAGAACTGGTCGAGATTGGTCTACCAGATTCAAACAGGATAATTCTGACCCCAATAACATTCCAGCAGTAGGATCAAAAGAGATTGTCTCCACGTCCGGCAGCTAGGAGACGTGATATTTGCAAGCTGTAACCGTCGCGAACTTCAGGGTGTTAAATGAAGGTTTAGACATAAAAAAGAGAGTTCGTGTTTTCAGGTTTTCTTAAACGAAAGGAAGAAACCTTAAGCTGGAAACATGTCAGAACCATGACAGAGAGAGTGTGTAAGAAACGTAAAAGAAAAAAAAAAAAAAATGAAGAAGGTATGCGTTTCCGTTTGTTGATTTAAACCCTAGAAATGGTTATTCGTCACTCACAAGAGCTGTCAGCGGTACGTTAATTGCCCCATTATTAAACTGTTGTAAGATGTCTAAATGTCTAAACATAGACATGCAACCATACACATAGAGAAGCACAACGAACATTTCTAGACGATCACATTTATACATATACAAGAACATACATTCAAAGACATATATATATAATTATATATATATATATATATATATATATATATATATATATATATATATATAACTACTTCATTTACTCAAATAAAATTACTATACGAAAGTATAGATTTATGCGTAAACTTTAAGTATTTATTTCAAAAGTGCTCAATACGTAGGTAGAGTTAGTTAGTAACTTATAAAATATATATGGCGATTAAGCTACACTGAATATTCGGCGTTTCATCCACTCTAGGATTCGTCAGGCTTATGCGCGAATTCTGTGGTTGTTTCTCGTTTTTATATGGTTCTCTTCTGTTGGGGATTTTAGTTAGCCAATCAGCTTTCTAGCATCCACCAACAATAATGGCAATTCCATTTGCAGGAGCAACTCCCTTTTTCTTACCTATCATCTAATTATATCTATAAAAGTGAGAATATATGTGTGCAAGGAAAACTCTCAACCTATATACTCAACTAATGTTTTATCTACAGACTTGGAAAATGTTTTAATCGGTTTTCATCCGCGATAATAAAAAAAGACTGTTAAAAGGTAAAAAATGAAAAATTGGTACATATATATATACATTAAAAATACAAATTCCATAAATTTTATATATAACAAATATAAATTGATGAATTAAAAATTGAATTATTAATATTTTCGCTTAAGGAAAACAATTATGTTAACGTATTATATAGCGAATTCATCAATTTCAACTAAAAAAATTATAGTTTTAAGGAATATAAACAATTATAATTTATGTAATAATCAATTGAATAATACCGCTAATAAGAAATTAATTATGTATTGTTTTTAATTCAGATTAATAAATAATTTAATATAACTGGAAATTGAAAATAGTTTTTAAGTCTCGTATATGTAAATATCATTGATGGCTTTGGGGTATATATCGATATATTAATTATTTTTTTTTACACGGTGGTCACCACTTATCAAGGCCCGGAAGCCACTCAGGGATAAGGGTTATTGCAAGTACATTACGTTAGATTTGATGAAGTGTTTACTTAAGGGGGCGGTTGATTAGGAAATTATAAATAATAAATGTACTAATTAATAAATAGTACATTTATGGCAGAATATACCTAAATTAATGTAATTTATTAATACGAATATGTAGGTTTTAGTGACTTTATTTCTAAATGCAAAATGGCGTAATGTAAGCCAATTATAAGGTATTTGCAGCTTCTCTTTCAATTTTCGGATTTTTTAATCATGTCAAAAGGCAGTTTATTTTATTTTAATGGATTGATTGTTGGTATTTGTTCTGATGAGTTTAGGCCACAATAGATTCACTGATTGGTATAATAATTAAGTGATTGATTTTGTGTTACGAAACTGATACTGTCAAAACTTTGTAAGTGTCAACTGAATTAAAGGAATAAATTGTAAGATGGTCAACATCATGAAATTTGGAATATATACTTTTTTTATTCATTCGTTATACACACACATGCACACACACACACACACGCACACACACACACACATATATATATATATATATATATATATATATATATATATATATGATGAAAATGATGGAAATAGTATCCCGAAAAAATAGAGAAAATAAAAAGGAACAAACCGTATTATGTGTTCATCAACATCAACGTTTCGTCTTTATTTCGAGACTTCCTCTGGATGGATGAGATTTAGAAACAAAAAATACCAGTACAAAATATTTTAAAATGTTTCACGTGCACAGTGTGACGCAGTTCTATTTCAGAGAAACGGAAAAAAAGAAGAAAAAAAAAGCGTTGGAAATTCAAAAAGGAGGGGGAGGGCTGGCGCTGTTAAAGAGAAGAAATTTGAATGACGTCATATAGTCGTTGATGTAATTTTAAAACTATGAACGCAAGTTAATATTCTTATTTGGGAAAAAAAGATATATCTGTTGAAATTCAAATATAAGTTTGTAACAGAAATAAAATAAGTGTTTTTTATGTAATTTATTGATTGAGATTATGTGTTAATTATTACAGGGGGTGTTTGAATGGTGTGAGAAAGTTAACCTGTGTCTACAGTTAAATAATGTTCTTTTAATAAAAGTTTACTTATTAATGGCGCTATGTTATAGAAACCTCCACGTTGTTTAATAGTGCTTGAAATTGCGATAAGCGCAGATTCAAGAAGTCTCTGGCGTGGTTTATTAGAAATAAATTTAACTACTTTTGCTTGTTTAAAGTCAAAGGTGTGGTTATGTTGAAATGAATGAGAGAATAATGCACTTAGAGAATTGCTATTTTTTATATCTCTTTTATGTTCATTGGGCCTTTTTTCCAATTTACGCTGAGTTTCACCAACGTATTTATGATGGCATTTTTTTCCGTTTCTCTGAAATAGAACTGCGTCACACTGTGCACGTGAAACATTTTCAAATATTTTGTACTGGTATTTTTTGTTTCTAAATCTCATTCATCCAGAGGAAGTCTCGAAATAAAGACGAAACGTTGATGAACACATAATACGGTTTGTTCCTTTTTATTTTTACTCTCTCTATATGTGTGTGTGTGTGTGTGTTATAAAATTCCACTATATTATAAACATATATTAGAAACAAACGTACTAACCAGATAAGAAGCAAAATCTAACCACTTCACTGTTGAGTTTCTTAGATGCTGGTAAATCTAATACTCTAATAGTTTCTTTCGTCAGACTACTAGATTTTGAAATTCCCTCTTTGTTTCCGGCTCCCTGATTGTACTGACATGCAGAAGTTTAAATGTAATGTGAACAACATCTGCTAGTTTACTCTCCACAATCTTCTATCAGCTAAGATCCCAAACAGTTATCCCTTTTACGCCTTCTTTTGTGTTAAAAAAAAAAGAATTTGAAAATAACTATTTTTAAATAGACTTATCATTGGTTCATCACGTATGCGTTAAAAAAAATATCGATAAACGCGCGAGTTAAATTGGTGCATCTTCAGCATCGTTTTTTTTTGTTTTTGTTTTTTTTTTCCATGAAGTTTCCATGCTTCAACATTAATGTTAGCTGATAGCATTCCGGTAAATACGATTTTGTTTTTCTCAATGGATAAGACATTGTAAATCGAAATGAATTTAAAAAGGTGTCTGCAATGAAAAACCTACGAAACAAAATATATAATCATTTTGCAGGAACGAGTCTAACAAAGATCTACATAGACACTATAAGCTATTAAAAGATTACGATTCATGCGTTCAACGGGAAACTATTTAGTGAACACGGTTGATAAACGACGCATTGTAATGTTACGTATAGTTGGCTAAAAAGTGTTGGTTCGAGAGTATGTTAGTAAAAACTGTCCGTAGATAACCAAAGATAGTTGAGTTTTCATCTCTATTTAATATTTGAAAAGACGTCATTCAATGAGTCACATTCTGAATTCTATAAGTTCTACCATGCAGTCATTCTTTCGTTGTAATCCACTTTGAAAATTGCCTCTACACTCTTAAATTTATAATGATCTATCAATTTCTACGGCAAGCTATGGGTGGCCTCAACTGACAAAAATATAAAAAATGTACACTTTTTTTTACATAGGCATCACCACATTATCAAGGCCAAGATGCCACTCAAGGATAAGGGTTAAAGAGTGTACAGTAGAAATTGGACAATATAGTAATCATTAGTAATGAAAATTTGGTAAATTTGATAACTTATATGGAACGACTCATCAAGAACTTATTTACGTTAGACTTGAAGACAACCATATTGTAGTCAGCCGGAAAGCAGGATAATGGAAGACAATTCCACAGGCGTGCAGTTCTAAGAAAGAAGCTTTGTTCATGGAATCTACGTTTAGGTTTAGGCACAGATAAAGAGTGGGGGTAATTATTGATAGTGTTTACAGCTAGACGAGTGTTTCTTGTGATTTCTGGTTTTATCAGGTGTTCATATAATATAAAACTTTTGAGAAAAGCTGTGTTCTTTAAAAAAAACTTTTTTGGAAATAATTCTGATATATTTTTGATTGCTAAAAAATATTGTATTTTAAGAAAAATGATATTTAATTAGATTTTCATATAGCATTGCTTTCTATACATATTGAATATACTCGTTTAGTTATATTTTCGTTTTTAAACGAAGACATT
>NC_136500.1:129272945-129275445 GCF_053919585.1 Euprymna scolopes | reverse complement strand
TTGTATAGGAATCACCACTTATCAAGGCCAAGAGGCCACTCGATAATACGGGTTAAGAGTGTAGAGTAGAAAATTAGGCAATATAGTAATCCTTATTAATGGGAATTCGGTAAATTTTTTAACTTATATGGAACGGCTCATCAGAAAATTGTTTATAAACTTCAGCTCAAATTCAAGCAACGGTTTTATTGCGGAAAAATAATCAATAATTTATTTCATGCGAACAAAACATTTCCTACTGATCATAATATTTTAAAACTCGCCACTTAAGATCGGACGGACTTTAAATTTCTGGTGACACCATCCCACGTGGAGGGGAAAAAACATAGACTGATTCTATGTATATTGTCAACACTTAGTTGATTTTAAACAAATAAATGTGTATGAAAACGATCTGCGTTGTCGAAGCCTTTGTTCAGTCCTTAAAGTAGATCCTCTGTAGGGGCAGCTACGCGTATGATTACGAGAACAGGGTTGCGCAATCCGCAACCACACATCTCCTGAATCGGCATTGTTTGAGTAGAGTGGCAAGGCGAAGTCCAGTACGGCTGGACACAATGCCAATATAAAGCGGAAAGCACATACAGCACCTGGGAGTCCCAACTGGTCACCCATTTAATAATGACCATTTGCAACGTTGCTTAACTTTAACTTGCTCCAGCGAGAACCGGTGTATCAAGTTGATTGTGCAGTACATCTGTGCTGTATTGATTTTTTGAAGTTTATTGTTTCAATTAAATTTCAAAGAAGTTTATTGTTTCAATTAAATTTCAAAGAAGTTTATTGTTTCAATTAAATTTCAAAGAAGTTTATTGTTTCAATTAAATTTCAAAGAAGTTTATTGTTTCAATTAAATTTCAAAGAAGTTTATTGTTTCAATTAAATTTCAAAGAAGTTTATTGTTTCAATTAAATCTCAAAGAAGTTTATTGTTTCAATTAAATTTCAAAGAAGTTTATTGTTTCAATTAAATCTCAAAGAAGTTTATTGTTTCAATTAAATTCCAAAGAAGTTTATTGTTTCAATTAAATTTCAAAGAACGCTTACACCAAGAAAAAAATCACTAGGTTTGAATATACGCACATCAAAATTCTTTTTCCTGATGTCACTTGACTTACTTCATTGAGAGGTATCGGGGCTTTCAACATCATACCGCTCTCCCTAAGCCCTTTCGACCAGAGCGTATCAGAGTCTGGCTCACCCTCCTTCTGTGGCATGCTCTAAAACACTGAATTTAAACTTATTCTAGCCCACTTTATTTAAAAAGTGGCAGAAGAATGGATCTCGTTCGGACAAGGTGATAAATGCTTTCCTGTCCATTAAAATAAGTTTGCGTAAAAAATAAATTACCTTAAATAAAAATAAATTAATATTATTAATATAAACAATGATTTTAAGCGTTGAATTTATCAGATCTACTTTAATATCAACCCTAACTACACAGGTCACGTCGTATAGCTCGTTGCTTTCTATGCTGGAAATAGACAAACGCACTTGAAATTTAGAAACACTTCCTCCATTGAATATGACGAACAACGTTGAAAACAGACTAAGATGGCGTCTTGAAACGAGTGAAAATGTCATGAGTGTTTCCCGCTCTTTTGCAAACTTGAGATCTCGCCAAATAATTACTTTCATAGAAGTGAGTGGGAAATGTGATCAAGTTAACGCACTTCCCCGATCACGTAGCAAACAAAGTGAAAACAGGTAGAAGGAACCATTCTTAGGTTTCACCTCTGGAAAATTTCCATCTGAAGTCAATATCTGAATGAACGATTCGATCTAGTCAGGATAAAAAACAAACATATTTGGATCAGAATAATTGGATAGCGATAATAATAAAAATAAAAACTCTTCAGATCTTCAAACACCAGTCGATATATGACGCACTCTTTTATTTGCATTTTACTTCTTTTTTTTTCAGATGAATAAATGGTTATTCGTATTATTTGTATACTCCGGACTCCTGTTCTAATCTCCAGTGTTATTTTCACAGCATTTCGATCGACGTAGCCTCCGACCCTTATCAGGTGTACCTTGTCGAACTCGATAATCTTCCTGTCGACCTCGGGAATCTTTCTATTGGCCTCCGCAACCTTTTTCTCGAACGTTGGAATCTGCACGGCATTTCGAACGAAAATCTTCATGTAATCCGTGAAGATATCATGCCCTTGTTCCGCCAGCCATGACTAGGTACTTTGCAATTGTATTTCGATTACTGCCTGCCTTGAAAGTTGAGCCTTCAACCTCCAAAAGAGTGTAACTTACAACTGTATTTACCAACACCTTTATCCACTACGCTAGGATCCTTGCGGACGAGTTCGACAGAAAGATTCCCAAGTTCGAGGGATAGACTCCTGAGTTCGACAAGATACACCTGCAGAAGGTTGGAATTTATATTTTACGATTTAATTCTGAATATTTTTTATAGAAATCACTCCAGACAAGTTCTGACGCCACTTGATGTAAGGGGCTCACAAGAATGAAAGGTGATTAAGAGA
>NC_136500.1:129202945-129257945 GCF_053919585.1 Euprymna scolopes | reverse complement strand
ATAAGTTTACGCATAAATCTATACTTTCGTATATTAATTTTATGTGAGTAAGTTAAGTAGTTATATATATATATATATATATATATATAAAAGTAAATTTTCGGCGTGCGTGCTTCTGCGCATTCCGTAAGCTAACTCGTCTACTCACACTAGAAAAAAGACACACGTATAAATTCCAATAACCGGACACTTGAAAACTAATTTCAAACACTACCTGTCAAATATACCCGATGAATGAAGTGCAATAGAAACAAAACCGTTTGCATTTAAAGTTACGTCAAGAATTTTGTAAAGATCTTTCATTTTGTTATTAATGAGATGGCGGATGTATGTCTCGCTTCCGATAGAATTCCCCATCTCCGGCTGGAACGAAACGATGGGGGAAATTTTAAACAAATGGAAATAAAATGCAGTCTTTTTTTTATCTCTCGCACTCTAATATGTACAGGCATGCATAACATAACACTGTTTTTATGTAACTTTAACATACATGTGGGGTGGCACGATAAAATGGTCGACCAATCAAAAACGACATGATTCCATTTCCGTTTGATGAAAACCGCAGTTCTTGTCTTCTTGCAGACCATCTGCTAGTTGTACAGTTGTGTACAACTCCCTCCCAAATGCGATAGGAACCTTCTATCATGTCTGAAAGCGATACAATATTCAATGAGCGAGATCGGAGATGCGCCACTGTACAACCCATGCTCTCTACCGATTCAAGTTATTAAAATATGACCATTGCCAGCATCCTTAAAATTCAACGGTTGAGGACACAGCTCAATAAAGTTTCCAGTCACAGTTATGGTCTTTGGTGCGGTTTCAAGTGAGGGCCACATCATGACACCTCACATCTTCGATGTAAGCTTGAAAATCAACATCAAAGTGTGCCTGTATATACTGAAGCGTGTGGTTATTCTCTGGTGCAATCAGGTGGCTGCTGGCAGACTCTGGATTTAAAGGCAGGACTATGTGCGGGCCCAGATGTCCAAAGATGGCTTGGCTTCAGAAGGGGTTCGACGAGTTTATAACTTTCTCTCACTGCCTCTCTCCTACCCCGACCCGAACCCGCTAGGCTACTTCGTTTAGACATGCGTCGAGAACATCACCAACATGTCCTCCACAACAGCAAAGCCATCTGCCGAGTATTCGCCGAACTCCTCTTGGCGCTTGTGGAAAAGACACGCTCCCAGTTCCGGATATGTATCAAAGGAAATGATTGATGCTGAAGGCGGCTACATTGAATGGATGTCATCTCTACTACATCATCAAGTTACCTAAATTGATTTGTTCAAAATAACTTTTCAAGTAAATCTGCGGTATTATTTTCTTTGTTTTACTTTGTATAATGAAGCTTATGTACATCTCTGACATTATTGTATCGAATTTTATGGCATTATTTTATTGAATTTTATGACATTATTTTATTGAATTTTATAATATTATTTTATTGAATTTTATGGCATTATTTTATTAAATTTTATGACATTATTTTATTAAATTTTATGACATTATTTTATTGAATTTTATGACATTATTTTATTAAATTTTATGACATTATTTTATTAAATTTTATGACATTATTTTATTGAATTTAATAATATTATTTTATTGAATTTTATGGCATTATTTTATTAAATTTTATGACATTATTTTATTGAATTTTATAATATTATTTTATTGAATTTTATGGCATTATTTTATTAAATTTTATGACATTATTTTATTAAATTTTATGACATTATTTTATTGAATTTTATGACATTATTTTATTAAATTTTATGACATTATTTTATTGAATTTTATGACATTATTTTATTAAATTTTATGACATTATTTTATTGAATTTAATAATATTATTTTATTAAATTTTATGGCATTATTTTATTAAATTTTATGACATTATTTTATTGAATTTTATAATATTATTTTATTGAATTTTATGGCATTATTTTATTAAATTTTATGGCATTATTTTATTAAATTTTATGACATTATTTTATCGAATCTTATGACATTATTTTATCGAATTTTATGACATTATTTTATCGAATTTTATTACATAATTTTATCGAATTTTATGACATTGTTTTATCGAATTTTATGACATTATTTTATCAAATTGTATGGCATTATGTTATCGAATTTTATGATATTATTTTATTGAATTTTCTGGCATTATTTTATCAAATTTTATGACATTATTTTATCGAATTTTATGATATTATTTTATCGAATTTTATGACATTATTTTATCGAATTTTATGATATTATTTTATTGAGTTTTCTGGCATTATTTTATCGAATTTTATGACATTATTTTATCGAATTTTATGACATTATTTTATCGAATTTTGTGATATTATTTTATCGAATTTTATGCCATTATTTTATCGAATTTTATGACATTTTTTTATCGAATTTTATGACATTATTTTATCGAAGTTTATGAGATTATTTTATCGAATTTTGTGACATTATTTTATTGAATTTTGTGACATTATTTTATCGAATTTTATGGCATTATTTTATCGAATTTTGTGACATTATTTAGCGAATTTAATGACATTATTTTATTGAATTTTGTGACATTATTTTATCGAATTTTGTGACATTATTTTATCGAATTTTGTGGAATTTTTCAATCGAATTTTGTGGCATTTTTAATCGAATTTTGTGGCATTATGCAAACATTGCATCGCATCTTCATGATTAGCTCATGTTATCCGACTCCGCATCCTATTGTTATGCAAATTAGAGATTTGCTTTGCGTTCTTAAAATGATCAGTGGACGCGGATTGGATCGCCGAGTAAAATATACGCGACGGTCCCCATCTGCGTGTCTCTGGAATACTTTTCATCAGGATGACAAGAATAATAAAAAAAACAAATAAAACAACAACAGCAACAACAGCCAATGTTAAACATTATAAAAAAGATAATAAAATGTCTTCTTCTATCGTAATTTCTTTTTGGTCGTTCACTTTTGTCTGTGTCTATCGATTTCACTAGGGGAGACACGCGATTCGTTTAAAAACGATACAAAGTTGCTGATATTTGATCGGCATTTTCATTATTGGTAGATGCGCCCTCACATGCGTATTCGTGACTCTGTTTGTCGGTCCGTCAGAAATCGTATCATTTTGTATTCACGTTATATCAATAGAGTAGGAGTGAGAAGCGATAATGAAAAGAACGGATAGAAATAAACACATTTCAAAGAGTAGTTGTGTATGTGTGTATGTCTGTACGTTAGTATATCCGGCTAACAGTCAAAAACAACAAAACAAAGAACCACTAAGTTTTTTATCCCATTAATAGACGTAACTCTGGATAAATAATATCTGAACATTAGAAAAAAAATATTTATTCTTTTACGTATTTCAGATTTTCTCCCCGGGAGCTCGTTATTACAGCCATATTATGTCTTAAATAAAGGGAAATAACTTTGATATTTTTAAGCAACAATTTAGTTTCGTTTCTGGCGACTCATTCCCCGATGAATCTATAAAATTGAGTTGTTAGAGTGTATGCATGTCCAGAGAGAGGAATGGGCCCGGCAAAGATAAAGACAGGAAACCGGGGGTGGGAGAAGCAGTGGTAGAGAAGCGATAGAAGCTTTAATAGAAATATGTTACACTTTTGCTCTGGGCAATGCCGGGTAACACCGCTAGTTAGAAATAAAAAAAACGAAAACATGCAGGCTAGAATTTGACTTATTTAAGTGTTTCCATAGCAGGCAGACTCTGCGTTGTTTGGGATTGAATAAGGATGACGACTATCTACTTTTTCCCGCTGCTCATCATACTAAATAAGGTTATTTGTTTTTTTACTGCTCCGCTCGTAACACATTGTATGCAAGTGAAATGCTGAACATCTTTTTATAATGTACATTTTTATTGGAATTAGATATTTGAATTTTTACAAGGAATCCTAATACCATGTGTTATTTAAATAAAGATACTAGCATGTAACTTAAAATACATTACAACGTCTATTGTCTTTTCTGGAGAATGATATACATATGGCATGGTCTAATTCATACATATGGTATGGTCTAATTCATACATATGGTATGGTCTAATTCATACATATGGTATGGTCTAATTCATACGTATGGTATGGTCTAATTCATACGTATGGTATGGTCTAATTCATACGTATGGTATGGTCTAATTCATACATATGGTATGGTCTAATTCATACGTATGGTATGGTCTAATTCATACATCTGGTATGGTCTAATTCATACGTATGCTATGCTCTAATTCATACATATTGTATGGTCTAATTCATACATATGATACAGTCTAATTCATACATATGGTATGGTCTAATTAATACGTATGCTATGATCTAATTCATACATATTGTATGGTCTAATTCATACATATGATACAGTCTAATTCATACATATGGTATGGTCTAATTCATACGTATGGTATGGTCTAATTCATACGTATGGTATGGTCTAATTCATACGTATGCTATGATCTAATTCATACATATTGTATGGTCTAATTCATACATATGATACAGTCTAATTCATACGTATGGTATGGTCTAATACTACGTATGGTATGGTCTAATTCATACGTATGGTATGGTCTAATTCATACGTATGCTATGATCTAATTCATACATATTGTATGGTCTAATTCATACATATGGTATGGTCTAATTAATACGTATGCTATGATCTAATTCATACATATTGTATGGTCTAATTCATACATATGATACAGTCTAATTCATACGTATGGTATGGTCTAATTCATAGGTATGCTATGATCTAATTCATAAATATTGTATGGTCTAATTCATACATATGATACAGTCTAATTCATACGTATGGTATGGTCTAATTCATACGTATGGTATGGTCTAATTCATACGTATGGTATGGTCTAATTCATACGTATGGTATGGTCTAATTCATACATATTGTATGGTCTAATTCATACATATGATACAGTCTAATTCATACGTATGCTATGATCTAATTCATACATATTGTATGGTCTAATTCATACATATGATACAGTCTAATTCATACGTATGCTATGATCTAATTCATACATATTGTATGGTCAAATTCATACATATGATACAGTCTAATTCATACATCTGGTATGGTCTAATTCATACGTATGGTATGGTCTAATTCATACATATTGTATGGTCTAATTCATACATATGATACAGTCTAATTCATACGTATGGTATGGTCTAATTCATACATATTGTATGGTCTAATTCATACATATGATACAGTCTAATTCATACGTATGGTATGGTCTGATTCATACGTATGCTATGATCTAATTCATACATATTGTATGGTCTAATTCATACATATGAGACAGTCTAATTCATACGTATGGTATGGTCTAATTCATACGTATGGTATGGTCTAATTCATACATATTGTATGGTCTAATTCATACATATGGTATGGTCTAATTCATACATATGATACAGTCTAATTCATACGTATGGTATGGTCTAATTCATACCTATTGTATGGTCTAATTCATACATATGGTATGGTCTAATTCATACATATGACACAGTCTAATTCATACGTATGCTATTATCTAATTCATACATATTGTATGGTCTAATTCATACATATGATACAGTCTAATTAATACGTATGGTATGGTCTAATTCATACGTATGCTATGATCTAATTCATACATATTGTATGGTCAAATTCATACATATGGTATGGTCTAATTCATACGTATGGTATGGTCTAATTCATACATATTGTATGGTCTAATTCATACATATGATACAGTCATATTCATACGTATGGTATGGTCTAATTCATACATATTGTATGGTCGAATTCATACATATGGTATGGTCTAATTCATACGTATGCTATGATCTAATTAGTACATATTGTATGGTCTAATTCATACATATGATACAGTCTAATTCATACGTATGGTATGGTCTAATTCATACGTATGCTATGATCTAATTCATACATATTGTATGGTCTAATTCATACATATGGTATGGTCTTATTCATACGTATGCTATGATCTAATTCATACATATTGTATGGTCTAATTCATACATATGGTATGGTCTAATTCATACGTATGCTATGATCTAATTTATACATATTGTATGGTCTAATTCATACATATGATACAGTCTAATTCATACATATGGTATGGTCTAATTCATACGTATGGTATGGTCTAATTCATACGTATGGTATGGTCTAATTCATACGTATGCTATGATCTAATTCATACATATTGTATGGTCTAATTCATACATATGATACAGTCTAATTCATACGTATGGTATGGTCTAATTCATACGTATGGTATGGTCTAATTCATACGTATGGTATGGTCTAATTCATACGTATGGTATGGTCTAATTCATACGTATGCTATGATCTAATTCATACATATTGTATGGTCTAATTAATACATCTGGTATGGTCTAATTCATACGTATGCTATGATCTAATTCATACATATTGTATGGTCTAATTCATACATATGATACAGTCTAATTCATACGTATGGTATTGTCTAATTCATACGTATGCTATGATCAAATTCATAAATATTGTATGGTCTTATTCATACATATGATACACTCTAATTCATACGTATGGTATGGTCTAATTCATACGTATGGTATGGTCTAATTGATACGTATGGTATGGTCTAATTCATACGTATGGTATGGTCTAATTCATACATATTGTATGGTCTAATTCATACATATGATACAGTCTAATTCATACGTATGCTATGATCTAATTCATACATATTGTATGGTCTAATTCATACATATGATACAGTCTAATTCATACGTATGCTATGATCTAATTCATACATATTGTATGGTCTAATTCATACATATGATACAGTCTAATTCATACATCTGGTATGGTCTAATTCATACGTATGGTATGGTCTAATTCATACATATTGTATGGTCTAATTTATACATATGATACAGTCTAATTCATACGTATGCTATGATCTAATTCATACATATGGTATGGTCTAATTCATACATATGATACAGTCTAATTCATACGTATGGTATGGTCTGATTCATACGTATGCTATGATCTAATTCATACATATTGTATGGTCTAATTCATACATATGAGACAGTCTAATTCATACGTATGGTATGGTCTAATTGATACGTATGGTATGGTCTAATTCTACATATTGTATGGTCTAATTCATACATATGGTATGGTCTAATTCATACATATGATACAGTCTAATTCATACGTATGGTATGGTCTAATTCATACATATTGTATGGTCTAATTCATACATATGGTATGGTCTAATTCATACATATGACACAGTCTAATTCATACGTATGCTATTATCTAATTCATACATATTGTATGGTCTAATTCATACATATGATACAGTCTAATTAATACGTATGGTATTGTCTAATTCATACGTATGCTATGATCTAATTCATACATATTGTATGGTCAAATTCATACATATGGTATGGTCTAATTCATACGTATGGTATGGTCTAATTCATACATATTGTATGGTCTAATTCATACATATGATACAGTCTAATTCATACGTATGCTATGATCTAATTCATACATATTGTATGGTCTAATTCATACATATGATACAGTCTAATTCATACGTATGCTATGATCTAATTCATACATATTGTATGGTCTAATTCATACATATGATACAGTCTAATTAATACATCTGGTATGGTCTAATTCATATGTATGGTATGGTCTAATTCATACATATTGTATGGTCTAATTTATACATATGATACAGTCTAATTCATACGTATGCTATGATCTAATTCAGACATATTGTATGGTCTAATTCATACATATTATACAGTCTAATTCATACGTATGGTATGGTCTGATTCATACGTATGCTATGATCTAATTCATACATATTGTATGGTCTAATTCATACATATGAGACAGTCTAATTCATACGTATGGTATGGTCTAATTGATACGTATGGTATGGTCTAATTCATACATATTGTATGGTCTAATTCATACATATGGTATGGTCTAATTCATACATATGATACAGTCTAATTCATACGTATGGTATGGTCTAATTCATACATATTGTATGGTCTAATTCATACATATGGTATGGTCTAATTCATACATATGACACAGTCTAATTCATACGTATGCTATTATCTAATTCATACATATTGTATGGTCTAATTCATACATATGATGCAGTCTAATTAATACGTATGGTATGGTCTAATTCATACGTATGCTATGATCTAATTCATACATATTGTATGGTCAAATTCATACATATGGTATGGTCTAATTCATACGTATGGTATGGTCTAATTCATACATATTGTATGGTCTAATTCATACATATGATACAGTCTAATTCATACGTATGGTATGGTCTAATTCATACATATTGTATGGTCTAATTCATACATATGGTATGGTCTAATTCATACGTATGCTATGATCTAATTAGTACATATTGTATGGTCTAATTCATACATATGATACAGTCTAATTCATACCTATGGTATGGTCTAATTCATACGTATGCAATGATCTAATTCATACATATTGTATGGTCTAATTCATACATATGGTATGGTCTAATTCATACGTATGCTATGATCTAATTCATACATATTGTATGGTCTAATTCATACATATGGTATGGTCTAATTCATACGTATGCTATGATCTAATTCATACATATTGTATGATCTAATTCATACATATGGTATGGTCTAATTCATACGTATGCTATGATCTAATTCATACATATTGTATGGTCTAATTCATACATATGGTATGGTCTAATTCATACGTATGCTCTGCACTAATTCATACATATTGTATGATCTAATTCAAACATATAGTATGGTCTAATTCATACATATTGTATGGTCTAATTCATACATATGGTATGGTCTAATTCATACGTATGCTATGATCTTATTCATACATATTGTATGATCTAATTCATACATATGGTATGGTCTAATTCATGCATATTGTATGGTCTAATTCATACATATCGTATGGTCTAATTCATACGTATGCTATGATCTAATTCATACATATTGTATGGTCTAATTCATACATATGGTATGGTCTAATTCATACGTATGCTATGCTCTAATTCATACATATTGTATGATCTAATTCATACATGTGGTATGGTCTAATTCATACATATGGTATGGTCTAATTCATACATATTGTATGGTCTAATTCATACATATGGTATGGTCTAATTCATACATATGGTATGGTCTAATTCATACATATTGTATGGTCTAATTCATACATATGGTATGGTCTAATTCATACGTATGCTATGATCTAATTCATACATATTGTATGGTATAATTCATACATATGGTACAGTCTAATTCATACTATGGTATGGTGTAATTCATACGTATGCTATGATCTAATTCATACATATTGTATGGTCTAATTCATACATATGATACAGTCTAATTCATACGTATGGTATGGTCTAATTCATACATATGGTATGGTCTAATTCCCACGCATCGTATGGTCTTTTTCATACATATGGTGCGGTCTAATACATACGTATGGTATGGTATGGTCTAATTCCTACGTATTGTATGGTCTAATTCATACGTATGCTATTATCTAATTCATACGTATTGTATGGTCTAATTCATACGTATGCTATGATCTAATTCATACATATGGTATGGTCTAATTCCTACGCATCGTATGGTCTAATTCATACATAAGGTACGGTCTAATACATACGTATGGTACGGTCTAATTCCTACGTATGTTATTGTCTAATTCATACTATGCTATGGTCTAATTCATACGTATCATATGATCAAATTCATACGTATGATATAATTTAATAAATATTGTATAATTCAATTATATTTCTAGTTTTACTATGGCTATGCCTTCATTTTGGATCATATTTGGAGATTCGGGAACAAATCCATTGTCTTTTCGTCAAATTTTACACAAAGATACGCTTGAAATTTTATGTCGTTTGTGTCCCACTAAAGAAGTCTGGTTCTCAAATAGTAGAATTGAGGAAATATATATATATATATATATATATATATATATATATATATATATATATATATATAGATTAAAACATTAATATCCAGAGGAAAGGGGTGAGCGTTAAGTGATATTTTTGACTCCAGACATTGAAACGACAGCAGAAAGAGACAACGCAACTTAATAGACGAAAATAGAAAAAGAAAAGAAAAACGACAAAAGAAAGAAGAAAAACGGAAGGGCAATGTGGTTATAGCGTCATAAGATAAGAAAGGAGGATGAACGTAATTGAGTTATCTATGAAAGAGGGGACGGGAAGGTGGCAAAAAACAAGGGAAGAAGTAAGTTAAAAAGAGAGAGGGGAGACACAGATATATGAATACATAGAACTTACATCAAAACATATACACACATGCATATACGCATTTATACACTAACAGACGCATGTGCACACAAACATACATATGCACACATATATGCTTATATACAACTATATCTATTTTAATCAACAACACATGAAAAATATGTATGCAGAGATTGTTAGTAACATTTTCCTGCTAATAATAAGTCATTTATATCTGAATCCCAACCAAATGAAAAATTCACGGAAGGTAGTAGAGCCTAGGATAAACAATAATAAGAACAGAGTTGTAAAATAGATTTCCGAAATTCCGTCCGAATTCCCAAGTTCGACATAAACATTCCCAAGTTCGATAAAATATACCTGAAGAATGCCGGAGGTTATATCGACCGAAACGTTGTAAAAATCACACTCAAAATGAGAACAGTAGTCCGATGATTAGTAATACAAATAACCAATCCTCATCTCGAAAATTCAGAAACGTTTATCATTCGGCAGAATAGTCCAAAGGTGCGTGCTCCTTAATCCGCGGAGTTTCAGAGAATGCCATTTCTTCTCATCAGAGGATAAAAAATTGTTAGCGAAAGAATCAGAAAATCGCGTTAAAAGTTTTAACATTTCTATGTATTTCCTGGTAGCTGCATATGTTGAAAACTTGAAAGTTTTATGATTTGTAGTCACAAAACTTAAGATGTAAGTATATATATAAGTTCGTGTGGACAGTTCGAACAGAGTTCGATGTAACAAAGAAAATTACTGACTGTATTAAAAGAAGCCCGGTGAAATGGGGGTTAAACATTTCGTTTATTTTTTCCTGGATTTTTTTTCATTACAGCTGTTTCGTTAGCGGGAAGGCAATTTTACGATTTATGTGTCCATAAAAATATCCTGTCGCCACCAACTTCTTCAGATGATTTTTCCAATAGATTTTAACAAGAGAAAGTATATTTTTACATGATAAACATGGTATTCGGGTAAAAATAATTCCAAAGCCATGCTTCCACGCTCCCGCCATCTTTGGTGTTATGTGAATATAGTTTTCTGTTTAAACCCATATATATATATATATATATATATATATATATATATATATATATATATATATATATACAGAGAGAGAGAGAGAGAGAGAGAGAGAGAGAGATAGAGACGCATCTAAGTTACTACAAACAACGCCCCTCTCAAAATCTAACCCTAATCCTAACCCTAACCTCAAACATATCAAAACACATTTGACACGTACGCAATCCCTAAACACTACGGCCCAGAACCACGTGTTGGATTGTTTGCTTCTCTCTTTCGCTCTCTCTCTCTCTCTCTCTCTCTCTCTCTATCTCTCTCTCCCTCCCTCTCTTTCTCTCTCTGTCCCTTTCATATATTCCTGTGTCTGGTTGAACAGCTTAAACCCTGCTAACACCCACCACTTTCTATTGTTTATTAAATCTTAAAACTTAAAACTTAAAATTGAAATTCTTCCTCCCTCCTTTCCTAACCCCTCTTTTTATCTCCCTCTCTCCGCTACCCCTCCCTATATCCCTATATCTCTATTCGCGCCTAGCTGAACTTCCTAAACTCCCTCACCAACCGTCTAATGTTCTTTAAACCTCAAAACTTAACTCGCATCCCCCTTTTTGTGCTTCTTCTAATATAATTTTTCTAAATCAATTTCTGTAAAGTCTGACGAAGTTACTGGATCGTAAATACGATTCGGTAACCGAAACATGTGTAACTAAACAGATAAAACGGTAATAAAAACAAAACACATATTTGCTTTGCAATAGTATTGAGCACTTTCTTCAGATTTTTACTAATTACCATTTTTGCTCTCTCTCTCTGTCTCTCTCATATATATATATATATATATATATATATATATATATATATATATATATATATATAAGCGGGATAAGACACTGACAGAAATTCAGATGAAAAATCCTGATAGATATTACTTGAATACTTTCAAGGAGATCCTAGCCAAAAAGGAAAAGCTCAATATTTAAGAATAGAGCAATATATAAGTTTCGTGGTTCAATTTCAAATTCTGAAAAAACAACATATAGAGACATATATTCAATTAAAGAATTTATTGCTTGACAAAGGAATATATAGAAGGGGTTGTTTTAATTTCCTTAATTCATGGATTTTCAACAATGGCTAATATCATCAGAGGAAATGAAATGCAGTTAGCAAAATATTCAGCTGCGAATGGACGATATTTTGCTTTTCAGCACAATTATTGAAAATAGTTTTTTAAGTGGTTGTGGATAATTATATGGAAAAAAATTATACGAAAAGAGAAGTTGATACAACCTGGGTAGTCCATTATCGGAAGGAGTCCAATGTCGTTCGGGGTTATAAATCCGGGTGGGCAGAAAATAGCAATAAATTCTTAAATCCAACATACGTCTCTATATGTTGTTATATATACATACATATGTATATATATATATATATATATATATATGTATGTATGTATTATATAAAATGCTCGATAAATAAAAACAAATACTTTACGAAAGACTGTCGTAAGAAAGAGAAAGAGAGAGAGAAAGAAAGAGAAAGAGAGAGAAAGAGAGATTGAAAGAGAAAGAGAGAGAGAGAGAGAGGGAGTCGGCAGTTTTTAGTTTCTTCGCTGACGTTTTATATAACGGTAATTTTTATGACGTATGCTGATGTAGGCATGATTTATTTCCTGCATTCTATATCAAATAAAACCCCTGGAAAATAAATGTCCGCGAGAAAACTTTCATTTAACAGCGAGAGAATAACGGTTAAAGCCGTGCTTGATCAACACAAAATTAGAACATCTAAAAGCAGGAATAATAGAGTGAATTAATTACATTTCTAAAAAGCTGTAACAGTTCAAAATTTTTGACTATCATTTCGCCTTCAACCTGATCAACTATAAAAGAGTTCAAAGTCAAATCGATTACCGAGAAGCAACTTTACATCCGATCCTATTTCAGTGACACGCACAGAAATTATTAATGTAACTAATTCACCGGAAGTGGATACCTACAGTATGCGCAGTTGCTGGAAGTTGATACCGGTGCGCACTAAAAATCATCAGTATTTTTTTGTTTGTTTTAGAAAAAAAAGGCGAAGAGATCTTAGTTTTTTCTTTTTATGGTGAAAGAGGTATACGAGTAAGAAAATGTGCGTGGGCGTGATATAACATAAGAGAAATGGAAAAACTTGAAAAAATACAAAAAAAAAAGAAACGAAAGAGAAACAATAAAAACTAGCTGCACACGTGGAAATTACACAGGTGATTTATTCATATGTAATATATTGATGTTGGCATTCTGTAGATGTGCAGCGTAAATGGAGAAGTTCTGATATTATTGTAGCTCTTGTGTTAAAACTACAAAATATCAATCAAAGCTAGCAGGGACGCCCTGCGAACGGCGCAGACCGGCGGTAAAGTACACTTAAATGTGATATTTTAATTCTTGCAGATTTCGTATATATATATATTATTACGGAGTTTATCATTCGATTTTTACATATAATAAAGTTGCGATTTATAAAATAATATATATATATATATATATATATATATATATATATATATATATATATATATATATATATATATATATATATATATATAGATGACTTGGGTGCATCAGTTTGAATCGAAACCGAAACTAAAACTTATAAAATACACACACACTCACATGTATATATATATATATATATATATATATATATTACTGTAGAAATATATATACGATATTGTAGAAGTACCTTACTTATTTAAAATCATACTACTCGATGTTACATGATTTTCAGTTTTAATATGTTATGTACGTCACGGGTAATATTTTCTTTGTTTTCTATGGGTACTAAACTGTACAATTACCTTATTTCCGGAATCAATTTCTGTACAAGTACCTTATTTCTCATTTACAAATGAGATTCTTCGATGATTTTATGTAGTTTTCTATTGTACTTACTTTGTATGTTATTCCATATGGGTGCTCTACTGCAGAAGTATCTTATTAATTATTTAACAGTTTACTACTCGATGATTTGGCGTGAGTTTCGGTTTTTATAACTTTTATGTAGTTAAGATTTTCTTTTCGTTACGTCTTAAGTTACGTTAAGGATGGATTACTGTTGCCACATCTGGGTAGGAGCTGCTAGAAAGGACTTGTCCTGCCTTGATAGAGTTCAAAATAGACTTCGTAGCCTTGTAGGAGATGTCCTTTTCTCTTCCTTGCAACCTCTATCTCACAGAAGAGATATTGCGAGTTTGTCTCTGATATATCGTTATTTTCATGGAAAGTGTTCGACTGAGCTTCAATCTATGGTCCCCTCTCGCCAAACTTTCACAAGAAACACTCGTCTAGCTGTAAACACTATCAATAATTCCCCCCACTCTTTATCTGTGCCTAAACCTAAACGTAGATTCCATGAACAAAGTTTCTTTCTTAGAACTGCACGCCTGTGGAATTGTCTTCCGTTTTCCTGCTTTCCGGCTGATTACAATATTGTTGTCTTCAAGTCCAACGTAAATAAGTTATTGATGAGCCGTTCTATATAAGTTATCAAATTTACCAAATTTTCATTACTAATGATTACTATATTGTCCAATTTCTACTGTACACTCTTTAACCCTTATCCTTGAGTTGCCTCTTGGCCTTGATAATGTGGTGATGCCTACGTAAAAAAAACGTCTCAGAGTTTGTTTTTCTTCATACATGTACGAATATCATATGGTAACTATTACTAAACAAAGAAGAAGAAAATAATGTTTGGGTGATTTGCATTGTGAGAACTAAACGAACACTATTTTTCACATCCCCACCTAAAAAAAAACCGGAGGAGATAATACCTGGGAGGTTACCTTGTGATAACAAAACAAATATCACTACGGTTATTCCTGTCATTTTTTAACATGGCAGGGTAAGTCCACTTATTTCCAGCAGATCGTGTCCAGATTTTTTGCTCGAAATAATTCGTCGTAATTATTCTGATGCCGACATCCGCTCTTTAATCGCGTCCTTGTGAATTTGATATCATTTCTGATGCGGGTTTTATTGATAACATAATGAAGATATGATTGTTAACACCGCATCTTCGTGGAATCCACCACGACATGTGAGGATCGATGGATTCCCTTTATTCGTACAACAATTTCCTTGAAGGTCATCGTCGTCCTCGCGAAACCAGTCACCTAAATCAGACTTGCTCCTACTCTTGACAAATCGGTTTAAATTATTGATTTACTGAGACGGATTCGATCTTAAAATGTGCCATCTAAGTAGCACTTCATTGTATTGGTCACTTGCTTTGTCCGCATGGATTGCAAGGAGATTTCAGAGAAATGAAATTGAGATGAAAGAAAGGTGGGAAGGGGGAAGGGGGAAGACAGAAAGTGGGGAGACAAGGAGTAAAAGCGGAGGGAATTTAGGATGACAAGAAAGAAAGGAAAAGGCAAGCTGAAGAAGAAGAAGAAGAAGAAGAACGATGAGAAATAGAAGAAGGAGGAGCTGAAAAAGGAAGAAGGAAAAAAGAGGAAGAGGGAGAAGAAGAAAAAGAAGGAAGAGAAGAGAAAAAAAGGCAAAGAAGAAGAAAACGAAGGAAGAGAAAGAGGAGAAGGGAGAGGAGAAGAAAAAAATAGGAGCAGAAAGGTAGAAGCAGAAAAAGAAGGAGAAAAAGAAGAATGGGGAGATGGTGAGATGAAAAAGAACAAAGAGAAGAAGAAGAAGAAGAAGAAGAAGAAGAAGAAGGAGAAGAAGAAGAAGAAGAAGGAGGAGAAGAAGAAGAAGAAGAAGAAGAAGAAGAAGAAATAAACAAAAGAAAGTGTAAGTAAAAATGGAGTAATGGTTAATTAAGCCAATAAATTCAAGATAGATGGTCACAGACTACAAAAACATAAACAGCAAAAAGGAAAATTAAAGAAGAAAAAAGTTGAAGAAAAATAAAAAGGGGAAGAAGGGCAAAAAAAAAAACTAGGAATAAAAACGAAAAGAAATTTAGGATGGCAAGACAGTAAAAAAAAGGGGGGGTAGAAAATCTTTACAAATAAATAAATATGTTGGTTTGAAGCCGGAATAAGTCTTAGCTCCGGTCATTTTCAACCTGTTCCTGGTTTCCATCACTTTGGTTTCGCGCCGTGACCTTCAACATTCTGATGCCGTTGCTGTCCAGTACCGTCTAGATGCTAGCCTCTTCAACCTGAAACGTTTCAGGCCAAAACTAAAACCTCTGGTTTGGCGATGGGCGCAACGGAAAAACGTTCATTTCCTCCTTCGTGGTACGGGCTCGAGCCTGCCTGCCTACTGCCATTTTTTTTCCTTTTTTGCTCATCTTACACCTCCAAACACCCGGGCAACGCCGGACAACCCCGCTAGTCTATATATAAATAGCATAGCGTGTTTGTTATTGGGTATTTATTCAGAGTGACTGTCGTTTAATTGTTATGGCCTATTTCTTGTAATAAATACTTTTACCAAGAATTCTTCATAAGTTTTGGTTTTATTTCAATAATAACTGATAGCATTTAAGTCATCCATTTTTGTTATAAATAGTTTTTTTCCAGAATTCTTCATAAGTTTTGGTTTCGGTTTCGATTCAAGCGGATGCATCAAAGTCACATGGATATATATATATATATATTTTTATTTTTTAAATCGCATTTTATAATATATACAAATCGATAGAACATTAACTCTATAATAATATATACGAAATCTGCAAGAAGTAAAATACCATATTTAAGCGTATTTTACGATCGAGCTACGCCGGGATTTCCTGCTAGTTTAGATAAATACTCTTGCATTTTTAACAAAAATCTACAATAATATCAGAGCGTCTCTATTTATACTGAACATCTACAGAATGCTAACATCAATATATTGAATGAGTCCCCTGTGGAATTCCCACAAGTCCCGCTAGTTCATATTATTCCCTTTATTCGAACTACTATTCTTATGCCATTTATAATTCTTACAATGGTTTGCTCGAATTCACATTTAGACCTGATGATGACTTATTTACTTTATCCGTTGCGCCATTTGTCTATGGTGCACCAGAAGAAGGTTTGATGTTACATAAGCCGAAACGTTATGAGAACATCAAAGATGGGATAGTTCTCCGAATCATTTAAATAATATAAGACCGAATACTCCTGTTTTTTTTGTTCTTCTTCTAATAGTTTCTCATACTTGCCTAGCCACGAGGGCAGAGTTAGATAAAAAGTCGATTTTTGATGTGGGGAAAATCTAGTTTCTCCAGAACGAGCACTGTAGATTAGAATAGCATAAAAATGCATCTGATCATCCGTAAGGGACGTAAAGCAAGGGTTTCGCAATTACTAACCACTCCTCCTCCAGAGAGACTGGAGACTATGAGAAGACAAACCGAGAACACATACAAATAAAATACAAAAGATGTGTTAGCTTAATAATGTCGTATATATATATATATATATATATATATATATATATATATATATATATATATATATATATATATATATATATATATTAAGTAATGTGATTTATAATTTAAAATTTAAAAATCAAATTTTAATTAAATTAAAAATCCGTTTCATAAGAAGGAACAACAACAAAATCAATTATCTGTACGATCGTTTCGGAAAACAATGCTTTTTATTGTAGTATACATCAAGTTATGTAGAATAATTATATATAGTTTTTTGGTAAGCAAGGTCTCCTCATCAGCAAATTTAGGAGGGTTTTTATTGAATTTAAAAGACACCATAAATAAACCTAGCAGTAAGGTAGATGAATCGTATTATGTGTTCATCAACGTTTCGTCTTTATTTTGAGACTTCCTCTGGATGAATCTATATATATATATATATATATATATATATATATATATAGTAATTTATAAAATATATATGGCGATTAAGCTATACTGAATATTCTGCGTTTCATCCACTATAGCATTCGTCAGGCTTATGCGCCAATTCTGTGGTTGTTTCTTGTTTTTATATATGTTGAGGATTTCTAGTTAGCCAATCAGCTTTCTAGTATCCACCGCGCCCCTTCCTATCAGCCAATGGGCATGCATTTTATCGAACAAAGGATCTGTTTAGAACTAGGTTAGTGGTTTAAGGTAGATCTTTTCCTTCCTTTATATATATATATATATATATATATATATATATATATATATTCTTTAATTTACTGATGACAGAAAGCACTTCACTTTGCTCTGAGTCCAACTTAGTTTTCAATTCGTCTTATTTAAAGCTGTATTTTCCCCGATTTCCGTACAACCTCACATATTTAATGTGCAGATATTTTCCTAAACGTAAAATAAAATATAATTGTGATGGAATATTTATCGATTTTAGCTTTACTGGTGGTTTAAAATCAATAAATATATATTATTTTATCATTATTACCAGCAATGAAACATTTTGCTTTAAAAAAAATAAATAAATAAAGGCAATTAAAAGGGTCTTTTTGGCATCGGGAAATTTGTACGGAATTTTCCGATTCCGATACCGATTCCGATAGCATCAAATATTCCCATTTTTCCGATTACTCGCCCCGGCACTAGTAGACATATAGATGGATAAGATTTGGTACCTACTCTAATTTTTTTCAAGCTTTATTACAATTATTATTCCATTTCTATTATCTATCCATGTATTCCTGTATTTTGCGCTCACCCCTTTCTCATTTTTCCTCATCTCCGTTTTCTTAAACGTTCACAACTTCCTTTTCCATCATTGATATTCAAGGAAAAAAATACAGGTCCTCCTTATATCTCTTCCCCTCATGCATTCCCCACTCCTCTGTGAGAAGGTGATCATTTTAAGTGCGCACCGGTGTCAGTTTTCAGTAACTGCGCATACTGTAGGTATTCACTTCCGGTGAATTAGTTGCATGCCTTACATTAATGACTTCAGTGCGTGTCACTGAAATAAGAGCGATCGGATGTAAAATTGCTTTTCCGAAATCGATTTCGCTTCGATCTCGTTCATGCCTGATCAGTTTAGAGTCGAAATGATTGGCAATATCGGTTGAACTTCACAGCTTTTTTAAAATGTAATTCGTAATTTTGTTTAATTTTCGCTATCGTTCCTATTTTTAGACGTTATCCTCTTGACTTGATCCAGCATGGCTTCCAATAGTAATCTCTTGTCACTGAATATAGCTTTATTGCTATCATATTTGCTATCAATGACGTCATCTTTTTTCAATTTTTGTACGCTCTAAATCCACTCTACTATCTTGGAGTCAATGCATTGAAGCGTTTTGATTACATCTGTGTTAACACAACTGATTTCTTTGCAGTTGTAAAGACAGTTTGTTAATGATCTCCCTGACAAAATTGTCTGTGAAATGAGTGTATATGCTGATGACACCACGCACTATAACGGACACGACAGGAAAACAAATGAACACATATCTAAAGAAATGGCAGAAACACTAGATGATGACCTCAAATCTGTAGTGGAATGGGGACAAAATGGATGGTCATATCCAATGCTGCCGAGACTAAACTTGTTTCCTCCAATAATTACAAGAAACCTTCTCTACCACTAATAGCAATGGCGAAAGAATCTTTATCTGAGAGTACATCTTTTAAACTTCTCGGCCTAACGTTCACAGGAAACATGAGTTGAAACAATTACATTGAGAGAATTGTCAGAACCGCTGCGAACAAGGTAGGTTCTCTCTACCGTATTAGAAAGCTACTAACGTCCGAAAGTATCCTGTACCTCTATAAGTCAACCATTCCCCCATGTATGGAGTATTGGTGTCATATTTGGGCTTATACATCTGCTACTAGTCTCTCGCTCCTAGACAAGATTCAAAAGAGTGTCGCCAACCTGATAGGTCCTGAACTGTCATCTAAGTTTCAGCCTCTGTCCCATCGACGAAATGTTCCATCCTACTGCCTGTTCTACAAGTACTTAAACAGTAATGCTCCGACGAACTGCAAGCACTTGTATCCCCTCGACGTGAATACCCCCGACAAATCCGTCAAGCAGCTAAATCACATTCCTTCACAGTAGAGATCCCTAGATGTAAGAGAGCCTTCTATTTCAGTAGTTTCTTCCCCAGAACCGCTAGACGTTGGAATTCCCTTCCGAGGTCCTGCTTGCCCAACTGTATTACATGCAGAAGTTCAAGTGTAACGTGAACCGACATCTTGCTTCGCAACTCCCCACATAGTACCCCTGTAGATTATGTCCCTGATAGTAGCCCCGACATCAAAGTGGCAATGTGCCTTGGTTGGGGTGAAAATGTAAGAAAAATATAGGTTGCAGTTTCTTTCTGTCCGAGCAGAACCCATACCCGGCGATTATCCTGACTATTGTACCCAAGGGAATTTTTTGCCTAACTAAATCCTCTGTCTATACTTCCCTTGACTGTATAAATATGCGACTTCGCAACTTCAGTTATGGTTAAAAATATCAAACTTGTTTCTGAATTTTTCACATGAGTGTTGATAATTTATGCAGCGTGACCCCCCCCCAAAAAAAACAACGGGTCCTTACTCTGATTAGGCCCCGTTTTTTATGTCCGAATGAAATGAAACTTTGGCCATAACTAGTGTATTATATTCAATACATCACATCAAAACACTAGGGTATTTGGCCTTTTTTTCTCCGTTCTACAGCATATGTTCTAGATAGCCTCCATTTAGTTTTTGATTTTTCGGGGTCACCCTGTATATTAATAAGATTCTTGTCCTCCTTCGCGGTACGGGCTCGAGCCTGCCTTCCTTTTTTTTTTTTTTTTTTGCTCAACATACACCTCCAAACATCCGGGCAACGCCTGGCTGAAATCCTAGTTTTATGTATAATGGCTTTAATTAACGTTTAAAATACAAATGTCAAGTATCATGGTTAAGGTGTGCTCTAAACAGAAACATTCATTTCGAGTCTAGGTTTGCGTTTTCGTTATTTTCATGGCAGGTGCTCAACTGAGCTTTATTCATAGCCCACTTCCTGTAAAACATTCATATCGCTGCAACAACTGCCAACATTTTTTCTTACTATTTATATGCGCCCCAAAATAGATGTTTTTTTTTATATATATTTGCTATTTTTGCAACAAAATACTGCGTGGCTGGTTCTCATCTGACTATAACATGGCGGTTTTCAAGTATAATCTAAACAAATATTACCCAAATTCTACCATTACTGATCATTTCGGTTGTTATCTCGGCTGAGACCTGACACTCATGAAGCCGTATCATAGAGTGGCCTTTGAATCTTGAAAACCGGTGAACAACTCTTGTAAAAATGTTCGGTTTGAAAGTATAAAATGTTTCATCCAGTGCCCGAAGGCACAGGAGAAACGTGAACAAATTCCGCGAAGTCTTTCAAGTTTTTTTTTTCCAATGGCTGGAAATGCTTCGCCAAAGCTATCAATGGTATTTTTTATTGTGACGCCATTACAAGATGGGTTGCCTACCACGGCTTAAGACAGGCCCATCTACCCTCGAGAGAGATAGGTGGTGCCATTTTCCCAACCTGGTATTTTTACATCGCAGTACATACAGCTCCTCGCCTTCCCAAATGGTCCCCCATCTGGTACTGGCCAGGCCCAACGTGGCTTAACTTCGGATGATATGGCGAGAACCGGTGTGTCAACGTGATTGTTCGGTTTAAAAATCTCATTTTCAGACTTGAAATAAAAAAGATACGTATTTGATTCATTGTAGATATTTTATATATTGCCATAATTTGCTTATGTTCATCGAAGCAGCCATAGTTTTTTTTTATAATCCTTCACAAAGAGAGATAATTACAGGACAATTACAAACTAATGAATCGACATCAAATATGAATGGTTAATAGTGAACTTATGTATAACGTCTAAAAGCGTAGCACAATTTTTTTTCTTCGTTATAAAACGACGCACTTAGTTGCAGTTATATTAACTTGCAGTTTAGATGAATTAGAATATATTGAGTGGATATACTTATGCGTTTTAATGTACCATTAAATAAACTAGGTATGATATAAACGTTAGCATCATTATTAATTCGATATTCCTATTGAAACCAAATGATCCGTTTATGATCGATATTAAAATCCAGAATTATTATCTGCAATTGATCCCGAGGCAATCGTATGCTTTCGTTTTGTGTTTACTCGAATAAAAGTAATTGAATGATAGATAAATTGTATTTATATTGTTGTGTATACTTTTAAATAGCAACGACCCATGATTTATTAGAATAAATAGTTTTCAATGAAAGTCGCTGAAAGCGGCCGAGAATTTCCGTATCTCTATACGTAAATATTTATAACAAAAAAAAAAGGATAA
The DNA here is from genome assembly GCF_053919585.1 of Euprymna scolopes. NCBI lineage: Eukaryota > Metazoa > Mollusca > Cephalopoda > Sepiida > Sepiolidae > Euprymna > Euprymna scolopes. Next base: position 129,235,222 of record NC_136500.1, on the reverse strand, counting down.
GGAAATATACAAACGCTTGTGTATATTTTTTACATTAAACATACACACATACCCCCTCCATATATATATATATATATATATATATATATATATATATATATATATATATATGACACGTTTGAATAACACCGACCCTAGTGTAATTATTAATTGCTGAGGGTTTAGTTTTTTTTTTTTTCATAAACCATTAAAATGAAATCTTCAAAAAGAAGATCAAAATATACTTCTAAATTATATTTCTCCTGAGCTCTAAGTATATGTTGAACAAATATAAATTAAATAAAAGGGAAAAATAATGGGGTTGGCAGAAAAAAACCTATCGACCCGTCTTTCAGCAAAAAAAAAACAAAACAAAAAAAAAACAAATAAACCCTCAACAGTTAATAATGGCACTACATTCGGTGTTAATCGAAAGTGTTATAAAATTATGTACCCATAATAATCTTTATATATGTATATATATATATGCGTGTGTGTGTGTGTGTGTGTGTGTGAGGGAGTAAAGTTAATGTAAAAATGTACCCAGCGTTTTTATATTTTATCTTTCTGTTTAAAGGGATACAGACACAGCTCTTTCAAAATTTCACCAAATGTTGTATCTGATAAGCTTTCTTAATTTCCTATGTTATGAGATCAGTAAAAAAATAAATTAATTGTAAATCAAAATGATCAATATGTTAGGGGATCAGTAAAAAATTAAATTAATTATGAATCAATATAAAGTAAAGCTAATAAATATATAGCTAACAACAAAAAATGTAACATATACACGTTGTAATTCTTTCTGTATTGTAACATATAATGAGAAATGTCTTAATAAAAAGCAAGAAATTATACAAAATTGCCACCATGCTAGCCTATTTTTATTCCATAAAAGCAAAAGTTCTTATATACGTGAGCTGTAGAGTGATGAATATATCTTACTAATGATTTAGAATATTAAATTAATTTCTATAATTTGGGTAAAATTAAGCTCTATGCTAGCCTTTAGCTTTAATTAACAACAACGTGGGGTGTGATAATGGATTAATGGTAATAAAATTCCATAGATCTTTCTCTTGAGTTAAATAGGGTTGATATTGGGAATTATAATTATACCTTAGGAACTTATCGTAATGAATAGTTAAAATATTAATGTAAATAAGTTCTAAATTAACAGGAAGGTTGGAGTTCTAATCTAATTCTATATCATGAGCTAAATACGAATGGTAAATTTGTATTTAATATTTCTATTTACTTATTTGTGTGATTTTTATTATTATTTTATTTCCTTATTATTGCGATTATTAGCTTTATTGGATTTTTGTTTTAAGATGTTTATGCTTGGGGAAGTTTTAGAAACATTAAAATTCTTGCTTCAGTTTTATAATTAAAGAAATTGACACAGTTTTTATAATTAGGAGAAATAGTTTGTTTGTGTGTTTGTTACAACAGAAAAAAAGCTGCATCGAATGGTAATGCTCTACTTTTTGTTTGTTTCTTTCTTTCTTTTTGTTTTACGGCATATCAACCTTTTTTCAGCTTATTTAATGCCGAATCCAGTGATTTTGAAGAACATTTTTTATAGAGTATATTTGTTTTTTGTTTTTTTTTAAAGTCGGTTTCTATTTAACCCATAGTTGGGACCCTAACAGGTACAGCCACTTCGAGTAAGAGTGGACCTGGGAGCAATGGCAATTAAAGGGTGGTTCCACACTCCCCAAAGCCCGCTAACTGGGGCCTCACCATCGGATATAGTTTAAGGTCGTATCCAGGACCTAAGCGAAATAGATAGTAACGCAAGATTATAGGATATATATATATATATATATATAGAGAGAGAGAGAGAGAGAGAAAGAAAGAGAGGAAGAGAGAGAAACAGAGAGAGATCAATAGATATATAAATTTATAGAATGAAGAAAGAAAAAATAATGAATAAATAAATAATAAATAAACATAAACGTATATGTAAATCGTACGTTATTATATTTGGCATAGCAATTTATCAGTAAAAAATAAGAGGGGTTTAGTATGATGAATTTTTAGGCAGTAATAATTATCGTTTACTTTTGTTACCGTTTTGAATGTCGATTAATTTACCATATCAAATTAGCGATATTGTTTACATGTATTAGAAGGGCATGCATAAAAAAATGTAAAAAATAATTAAAATGTTGAAAATAGCTTGTATTTCTTATATGTTGCAGGACTCATTTCAAATGTAAAATCGATGACTCCAGGAAAAATGGAGTTATCTAACTTGTTTTGTCGATTTAACGGGACAATTTACCTTATGAGGATTCATGAATATTAAATTAATACTGGTTTTGTTTAGGGCTGTTTTATTTAATACATCATAGTTTAATAATAGTATGATGGTAAGAATTTATATGATTACAATTTAATGCAAACAATAATTTACGAGAGGAATAAATACGAATTATTTGCGGATGTTGTGTGGGTGACTTTAGTTTTATAAATTAACTTCGAAACTCTTGGTGAGCTAATTTAAAGGTGTTTCAAACAAATAAAATAACGTCTTCTCATGGGCTTTCAATTACATTGTATTTGTAAGACGGGTGTCGATTTAGTTTATAATAAATAAGAGTTTTTAGTTCTTGTGGTTTGGAGAACTTTTTAATGTTTCAATTTCATTTTACGAACACGTTTCCTGCAATATATCCCTTTTATTCAAAGAAAAAGAAAAAAGCTCTCAAATACTGCTTCTGGGGGCGGAGGATACAGATCTGTCACTCAGCAGTTGTTTAATGAACTTCCGCTATTCAACGAAACACCTGTAAACACCTGAAAAATGCTATGCATGTGAAATGAATACATCTTCTGATTTCGAAATAGTACACAGACACATACACAAGCACGCACACACACACACACACACACACACACACACACACACACACACACATATATATATATATATATATATATATATATATATATATATATATGTGTGTGTGTGTGTGTGTGTGTGTGTATCATCGTATAACGATTATGTCACTGTCTGACTGACGTAAAAAAATTTCAATTTAAAATGTTTAAATTCAACGTTGTTTCATGCGGTTAATGGTAGCCGTATGGATATGGTATTTGCTGATCGAGCCAGAGATGGCTCGTGTTGCCGAGTTCGAATCTGTCGACTGGTGTCAATCGTGACACCCCGCACTGGAGATTCCTGAAAGGATGAAACATGTATGTATTTATTTATTATAGTAATATATATATATATATATATATATATATATATATATATATATATTAACATTTATTTATTTTATTTATTATAGTAATATATATATATATATATATATATATATATATATATATATTAACAACAACGTGGGGTGTGATAATATATATGTATTTATTTATTACAGTAATATATATATATATATATATATATATATATATATATATATATATATATATATATATATACTAGCGGCTAGACGTCTGGGAGAGTTTAGTTTTTTTTTGTTTTTTTTTCATTTCTCCAGAATATTTGGGGGGGGGGGATTACAACTAAACTTACACACATTTGGCATATCTCTTATATTGATACACTGTATTAATGACACTTCATTATAAAGGATAGAAAAAAAGTTATATACATATACATATATATATATATATATATATATATATATATATATATATATATATATATATATGTATGCATGTCAAGGGTGTTAGTTCCATATAGAAACGTTGATTTAATTTGAATATGAAGAACCTTAATTTTTGCCAATTGCCAGTCATGGAAATTTCTCTCTCTTCAAAATTTGAAAAGGTCTGGAACCTTTTTTATTTTTGCACTTTAATGTTTCTTGCTTGATGATAACTAATATGATTGAAACGGTCTGCACATCGTAGCAACATATGACTCTATTTACATAAAGAATAAAAAAATATATAATTTGCTCTCTTTGGTTGAGCACTATTAACGACCCTTGCTGAAATTCAATTGTTTTTAATTGTTTGATATCTTCCTACCCGATATATATATATATATATATATATATATATATATATGTGTGTGTGTGTGTATGTAGTCATCCACATACAGTACTGTTTCGATGTTCCACAGCTCATCAGTGCGGCTAGACAGGCAACTACCTCGAGCCAGGCTTGAAACCCGACCGTCTGTACGACAGTCAAGGCTCCTAACCACTACGCTATTAGCGGCTGCTGCGTGAGTGATGAGTTTGACGATGTTTTGACATCGTCCGAACTACGTCTGCTCGATTTGTTTACACAAAGAGCATCGCTTATATGCTAATGGTAATTCGTGTATCACTTCTCAATATGCTCAACTGAAGATAAGGAGTATTATAGTCATCCACATACAGAACTTTTTCTCTGTTTTACAGCTCATCAGTGTGGCTAGACAGGCAACTACCTCAAGCCAGGATTGAAACCCGAAAGTGGCGTTAAACTCAAATAATGGAAAATATTCGTGTTTAGCTAAATGTATGCGCAAGAAGAACCATACAAACATTACTGTAAATTATTCTTTGGTTTCTATTCTGTTTCAAATATAAAACATATTCTGCAGTTTACTAGCCGTGCAGAAAGAATCACTTTATTATTTAGAAACCTATTCTTATATGATGTTGAGGACGGCTTTCTCGCCAATTCTGTACTTTCACATAACAATTAAACAAGCAAAATATACGGTAAAAATTGACTTCAACTTTAAAATCTTATCTAAATAGTAGATAAACTGCAAAAGTACTCATTATATAAAAACACGGCAATATGATCCTCTTAAAACACAAGAATAGTTTAAGTATATCAGTAAGCCCCTTTATCAGTTACATGTTTAAAAAATTACGCCCCTAAATTAGTATAACTTAATAAAACCATACGTTGATCATATATAAAATATAATTTCTTTGAAGAATGGGAAAAGAAAGGTATATTTAATTATTACAGTATTTATTCTTTGTTTAATATTAGGTGAAATAAAACGACCCCTTCAGTCTTTGACTGACTATGGAAACCCACGAAGGGGTGTCGGCGTGTGAAATGTTTGTGGCAGGAGGTGCGCAATCTTCAAACACACCTCTCTTGAGTCGACATTTTTAAATACCAGTGGCAAGTGAAGTGTATGGACAGGACGACCGGAAACAAATGCGAGATACGCAGAAAACACATACAGCGCCTAGAATTCCCAAATGGCCACCCATCTGGCACTGATGAGGCTCGACGTTGCTTAACTTTGGTGATCTGATGAGAAGCGGTGTGTCAACGTGATTGTGCCGTTTATTAGGTGAAATTACAAATGAGTTCACATAGACATGTTTGAACATGATAACATTATTATTTCAGCACGATAAAAAAGTGATTAAAATGAAACGGAAAAGGCTAGGATCGAACCTAAACTGTCTACAGGCCATCAGCTTATCCACTGAGCTAAACTCAAAAAAGATGTTAAGGAGTAAAAAAATTAATATGTTTCACAACAAGGGAGTCTGAAGATATTTACACATGCACAACACAGCGAGGAAATAGAATTAAACCTGACTCTCCCAGCAGATTCTGCGCCATTACTCCCTCGAGGAATTAATATTTTTAGCCCCCCCCCAAAAAAAAAGGAAGGCGAACCTGTAAATTTCTCCTTGTCCGTTCGTCCGTTCGTCCGTTAATCCGTTTGTCTGTTCGCACTTTTCTCAATAACTACGCCTTGGAATTCTTTTGAAATTTTGCACAAACATTAAACATGGCATGAGTAAAATAAATAACAGAACGGATTTTCCGGGAAAACTCCGGTTGCCCCTAGGGGTTCTTTTCGGATTAAAATTGCTAAAATTGACACTTTTGTGCTTATTTAAAAAAAAGTAATGCCTTGGATTTAAAAAAAAAAAAGAATCCTGAAAAGTTGTAACTAATTGATTTATATATAATTTTGTTTGTCTATACGTCGCGATAACTCTCGGGTGTGCCCCAGTGGCTCTTTTAAGGGCTAAAAAAATCACTCAATTTTTGTGCACTATCTTACCATATTTGTCAAAATTCTTCTGTGTATATCTATTTAGCAGTTTCGCATGGTGCAGAACTAAAATCTAAATATGTTAAGGCCTTGTGGACTTTTGGGGCTGAATGAGAGAGGGGGAGTGATGGACTTAGTCATTTCTTTTTGAATGGTTCAGAACTAAAATTCACACATGTTAATGACTAAAACTACGCCATTTGTTCATTTTCACCAGGATTTGACGCTCCCTGGGGACTTTGTGAGATAAATGAGGGAGGGACAAATGCTAAACTTAGTCATGTTTATGCCTCGTTCACTGTGCACTTACGGGAGACTTTCATGCTGCAATTGTTGTTGTTGTTTTTTTTTTTTTTTACATATTATACACCCGATACATCGCCGGTGAAGACTAAATAAAATTGTTTTGCATTCTCTGATTTAAAGCGAGACATACACAAAAAGCCAGGTACGGCCAACGATAGAGTACTCTTGTCACATCTGGGCAGGATCTGCTAGAAGCAGTTTATCATGAGTTGACAGTGTTCATAATCGACTTCGTCGCTTAGTGGGGGAATGCATTTTTCTCTTCCCTGTAGCTGCTTTTCAACGGAAGAGACGTTGCGAGCCTGTCTCTGCTTTGTCATTATTTTCAAGGCTCATCTGAGCTTCAATCTATGGTCCACTCTCGCCAAACTTTCACGAAAAACACGCGTCTAGCCAAAACTACTATCACTAATTTTCCTCACTCTTTATCTGCGCCTAAGCATAAATGTAGATTCTATGAACAAAGCTTTTTAGAACTGCTCGTCTGTGGAACTCTCTTCCGATTGCCCGATTTGAAGCTGACTACAATCTGTCTCCAAGTCCAATGTAAACAAGTTCTTGATTAACCGCCCCCCTAAGTGATTCAATTTACAAAATTCCCACTACTTATGTTTACTACGCTATAATCACATTAACTAATGTATACCTATTAACTCTTATCCTTGAGTGGCCACCGAGCCTTGATAATTCGTGATTCTGTTATAAAAAAAAACATGCATACCAGCAAACCTACACTGCCCTTTATAGAAGACTAGCGGGGGGTACTCGGCGTTGCCCGGGTGTTTAGAGGTGTGTGTGCTCCTGGGGGGGTGTAATCAAAGCATAAGAATAAGCGAACTAAATATTTTTAAATATTAAATATTAAATTATAAAATCTTTTTATTTGTTTTAATATTATATATAAAAAAAATGTTAAAACTTTAAAAAATCGAAAACACACAAAAAAACTAACGTAAGGCAAACGAACGATGATAAATGTAAAAATCGGAAAAACAAAAACAAAAATAGAAAACGCGAATGTGATAGGAAAAAAAAAACAAGAAAAACGAACGTTAAAACTACTTTATAAAATTCTGAAAAATAAAAACCCAAAAACATAAAACGTGAAAAATGGCTTTAAATATTAAAATTTTAAAAATCGAAAAAAAAAGACAACTTACACCACGATTCGAACTTAAAACCTTTAGATATTGACACCGACCTCTAATCAAGTGTGCTAAGACGAAGTTGACAGAATTGGGTCGGTTTTTTTATATTTAAACTAAATCATGTTTCGACGTAATTTGCGCATGCGTAGAGGCGAACTTGTCATGCGAAGACGGTTTTGCTATACCCTCCCTGTACAAAACTGATAGTTTTAAGGTGAAGAAATTAATGTTTTTAACCAATTTTTTGATATTTGTCGGGCGAAGGGTTGAGCTTTAAAATGCTATATATCTGGCGAAAATCCGTGGCCCGTGTCGAAAATTTTTGCGAGACATACAAACACACACACACACTCACACACTCTTTCGCTTATATATATATAGATATATGAAGTGAAACCGAAAATAAAGTTAGAGAAGGAGAATATATCGTTGTAATGCAATTGTGAATGTTTCATTGAACAAAAAATGTTTTTTTTTTCTGCCTGTGACGGATGGACTGAGGCCAAATATGTTAAACGGTCATCTGTCTCTCACGCCCGTCTTCTCCTCGGATGATCGATCACCTTTGTTTGGCCATCATTTACAAGTTCTTGCAAAAGAAACTACATCGGCGAATCGAAGGCAGAAGAAATTAACCGTGAAATTAAAAGAAGAAAAAAAATAAAACGAAACCATTTTTCAGATGAAGATCGATTTTCAAACCAGACATCGCTAGAAACTGTATAGCAACTAAAACACACCACGAGGTACTGGATAAAAAGCTCACATGCATAAGGTTTACGTGGGGACATTTTTAAAGAAATTAGAAAATTAATTCATGATTGAAACATTAAGTATTATTTACTTCAAGTATAAAATAATTTCTAGTTCGTCTGAAGCCAAATACGAATTAATAACTAGTCCATTTCTGATATGGTATGTAGGTTCATTCTGATATGCTATGTAGGTTCATTTTGATATGCTATGTGGGTTCATTCTGATATGCTATGTGGGTTCATTTTGATATGCTATGTGAGTTCATTTCTGATATGCTATGTGGGTTCATTTTGATACTCTAAGTGGGTTCATTCTGATATGCTATGTGGGTTCATTTTGATATGCTATGTGAGTTCATTTCTGATATGCTATGTGGGTTCATTTTGATACTCTAAGTGGGTTCATTCTGATATGCTATGTAGGTTCATTTTGATATGCTATGTGAGTTCATTTCTGATATGCTATGTGGGTTCATTTTGATACTCTAAGTGGGTTCATTTTGATATGCTATGTGGGTTCATTTTGATACTCTAAGTGGGTTCATTTTGATATGCTATGTGAGTTCATTTCTGATATGCTATGTGGGTTCATTTTGATACTCTAAGTGGGTTCATTTTGATATGCTATGTGGGTTCATTTTGATATGCTATGTGAGTTCATTTCTGATATGCTATGTGGGTTCATTTTGATACTCTAAGTGGGTTCATTTTGATATGCTATGTGGGTTCATTTTGATACTCTAAGTGGGTTCATTCTGATATGCTATGTAGGTTCATTTTGATATGCTATGTGAGTTCATTTCTGATATGCTATGTGGGTTCATTTTGATACTCTAAGTGGGTTCATTTTGATATGCTATGTGGGTTCATTTTGATACTCTAAGTGGGTTCATTTTGATATGCTATGTGAGTTCATTTCTGATATGCTATGTGGGTTCATTTTGATACTCTAAGTGGGTTCATTTTGATATGCTATGTGGGTTCATTTTGATACTCTAAGTGGGTTCATTTTGATATGCTATGTGAGTTCATTTCTGATATGCTATGTGGGTTCATTTTGATACTCTAAGTGGGTTCATTTTGATATGCTATGTGGGTTCATTTTGATATGCTATGTGAGTTCATTTCTGATATGCTATGTGGGTTCATTTTGATACTCTAAGTGGGTTCATTTTGATATGCTATGTGGGTTCATTTTGATATGCTATGTGAGTTCATTTCTGATATGCTATGTGGGTTCATTTTGATACTCTAAGTGGGTTCATTTTGATATGCTATGTGGGTTCATTTTGATACTCTAAGTGGGTTCATTTTGATATGCTATGTGAGTTCATTTCTGATATGCTATGTGGGTTCATTTTGATACTCTAAGTGGGTTCATTTTGATATGCTATGTGGGTTCATTTTGATATGCTATGTGAGTTCATTTCTGATATGCTATGTGGGTTCATTTTGATACTCTAAGTGGGTTCATTTTGATATGCTATGTGGGTTCATTTTGATATGCTATGTGAGTTCATTTCTGATATGCTATGTGGGTTCATTTTGATACTCTAAGTGGGTTCATTTTGATATGCTATGTAGGTTCATTTTGATATGCTATGTGAGTTCATTTCTGATATGCTATGTGGGTTCATTTTGATACTCTAAGTGGGTTCATTTTGATATGCTATGTGGGTTCATTTTGATATGCTATGTGAGTTCATTTCTGATATGCTATGTGGGTTCATTTTGATACTCTAAGTGGGTTCATTTTGATATGCTATGTAGGTTCATTTTGATATGCTATGTGAGTTCATTTCTGATATGCTATGTGGGTTCATTTTGATACTCTAAGTGGGTTCATTTTGATATGCTATGTGGGTTCATTTTGATACTCTAAGTGGGTTCATTTTGATACTCTAAGTGGGTTCATTTTGATACTCTAAGTGGGTTCATTTTGATACTCTAAGTGGGTTCATTTTGATATGCTATGTGGGTTCATTCTGATATGCTATATGGGTTCATTCTGATATTCTAAGTGGGTTCATTTTGATATTCTATGTGATTTCATTCTCATATGCTATGTGGGTTTATTCTGATATGCTGTGTGGGTTTCATTCTAATATGCAATTTGGGTTCATTCTGATATACTAGGCGGGGTCATTTTGATATGCTATGTGGGTGCATTCTGATATACTAGGCGGGGTCATTTTGATACGCTATGTTGGTTGATTCTAATATGCTATGTGGGTTCATTCTGATATACTAGGCGAGGTCATTTTGATATGCTATGTGGGTTCATTCTGATATTCTATGCTGGTTCATTTACATATGCTATGTGATTTCATTCTGATATTCTATGTGGCTTCATTCATTTATACACGTTCGTGAATGCATAAAGTATTGTTGCCACATCTAGGTTGGTGCATCCACCATCTGTTACGTTATGCTGTAGTTCTATTGTCATCAACTGTGTCATCTATTTATTTATGAATCGTGGGCCAAAATGCTCGCCGAGTGTAGATAATAAACACTGTTGATTTTGAGTTTATATAAAAATGTGACACTTTTATTCTCTTAATAATACTTTCACGGTTTGCTATGGAGTGAGGGGAATAGAGAGAGTGGTTTGTTGACGACAGATGACACAAATCGGCTTCCTCCGCTGTCTTTTTTATTCTCTCTATCTTTTTCCGAATTCCAATTGTTTACCAACAAATGTCCAATTGTTAATCAAATCTACATTTCAAATGAATATCTTCATTTTCGAAAACTTGGTCAACTAAAGAATAATTTGGCCTTCGGGACAAGATCAAAGTGTAGTATCTGTTCCGGCAGATACTGCAAGCTATGACTAGCAAAGACTAGATGTGGGGACAACCCCACATGTCTGACCTTTAACCAGCTCCCATTTCCCACCTCTCGGGAGCTGGTCCCCTTTTCCCCTTCCCCCTCTCTTCACTCCTCACATTAAAAATCGGCCTTGTGCCTAATTTGCTCGGTGGGGGAGCAAATAAATACCATCAAAGTGTAGTATCTGTTCCGGCAGATACTGCACTTAAGATGGTTTGTACCAGTCAATGGAGGGGAAACCCTCTATACTGGGACAATTATTATTTTTGGTAACCAGAGTGCCCCCTTTTTGCCTACTTTTAGGGGAGCTGGTTTTTACCTCACATTAAAAACGGCCTTGTGCCTAATTTGCTCAGTGGGGGAGCAAATAAATACCATCTGTTCCGGCAGATACTGCACTTAAGATAATTTGTACCAGTCAATGGAGGGGAATTCCCTCTATACTGGGACAATTATTATTTTTGGTAACCAGAGTGACCCCTTTTTGCCTACTTTTAGGGGAGCTGGTTTTTACCTCACATTAAAAACGGCCTTGTGCCTAATTTGCTCAGTGGGGGAGCAAATAAATACCATCTGTTCCGACAGATGCTGCAAGCTATGGCTAGCTATGACTAGCAAAGACCAGATGTGGGGGCAACCCCACATGCCTGACCTTTAACCAGCTCCCATTTCCCACCTCTCGGGAGCTGGTCCCCTTTTCCCCTTCCCCCTCCCTTCACTCCTCACATTAAAAATTGGCCTTGTGCCTAATTTGCTCGGTGGGGGAGCAAATAAATACCATCTGTTCCGGCAGATACTGCAAGCAAAGACCATATGTGGGAGCAACCCCACATATAAGACCTTGGTCAATGTAGGGGCAACCCTTCACACCAATTGTCATTATCCAGCTCCCCTACTCCCCGGGGAGTTGGTCCCCATTTCCCCTTCACTCCTCACATTAAAAATCGGCCTTGTGCCTAATTTGCTCGGTGGGGGAGCAAATAAATACCATCTGTTCCGACAGATACTGCAAGCTATGACTAGCTATGACTAGCAAAGACCAGATGTGGGGGCAACCCCACATGCCTGACCTTTAACCAGCTCCCATTTCCCACCTCTCGGGAGCTAGTCCCCTTTTCCCTTCCCCCTCCCTTCACTCCTCACATTAAAAATCGGCCTTGTGCCTAATTTGCTCGGTGGGGGAGCAAATAAATACCATCTGTTCCGACAGATGCTGCAAAGCTATGACTAGCAAAGACCATATGTGGGGGTCACCCCACATATCTGACCTTGGTCACTGAGGGGGCAACCCTTCATACCAACAGTTTCTAATCCAGCTCCCATTTCCCCTCTCTCGGGAGCTGGTACCCCCTTTCCCTCCCCCCTTTCCTCCATCTCCACATTAAAAAAACGGCCTTGTGCCTAATTTGCTACGTGGGGAAGCAAATAAATATCAACTAAAGAATAATTTGGCCTTCGGGACAAGATCAAAGTGTAGTATCTGTTCTTCAGATGCTGCACTTCAATTTCTTGTTCTCTGTCAGTGGAGGAGAAATCCTTCACGACTGAGACAATTTTTTTATTTTTGTTCCTTTTCTCCACGTTAAAAAACGACCCTGGTGTCTAACTCTGTCCCGTGGGGAGGCATTGTAAATAGGAACTAAAGAATAATGAATTCCAAGTTTGTCTACATTCTTCCCAATTGCTATGATTTTTTATGACATTTCTGGGTTTGAAGACTTGTCAACAATATTTGCGTGCGTGCACTCAGCTCCCATGCGTGTGTGCACAACGGCCAGCAATAATTCCTGCGTTGCCCAGAATACTATGAAGCAAGCCTCCGAAAAAAGAGTTTCCAATTTTTCAGGCCCCAATCTATCAACCGAACAACAACTCCTGTTGAATCCCCGTTGAATTCAATGCATTTTTTACAAAGACTTTAATGGTGGCGGGGGTGGGCTCAGGTGGACTCATTACACTTTGTACCTCCTCGGTGTACATACCCTGATCAAACCCGCCTAGCAGTTAATTCTCACCCGCTTCACTGAAGAATTCCCTAAATGCCGGAAAGCCTTCTGTTCTAAAAGCTTCTTTACTTAAACGGATAGACTTTGGAATTCCCTTCTTGCTCCTTATTTCCCTGACTGTACTCATATGTAGAAGTTTAAACATGGTATCAAATAGAAGTAATAGAAGTTCCGTTCGTCCATGTGCATTTTATGAGTTGAACAAGAATAAAAGGCTGAAGATCATTTAATTAAGCCATGTGAATTGTTCATAATGTAGAGCCTGTCGGTCAATATATGTGCTACCTAAGATCTCATGTTACATACAGGGTCCCGATTTCAATGACGATTTAGTTAGCTACTTTGAATTTCTTAATGCATGTAAGTTTTTATCACAAATCTGGCCTGGGTTGAACGAAAGATGAGTGACAAGGCAGTGATAACAAGTCAAACGCCGTAGACAAAAATAACAGTCGAACAATAACATTACATCAGATTTTCGAATAGGCAAACAAATATCATGTCCCAATAAAACCGGGCAACCTTGAGGCGGAATGATAAAGAGGAGTTTTATTTGGGGGGGGGAGCTAAAGCTTTTATTGTTTAAAACACTTAAGCCCAACGTAGGCATAATTCAAATCGCGACAATTATAAAGAGAGATGTTACAGAGCGTGTTGTCAATCAAATTTTATCCTAGCTCAGATGTTTATAAAATCGCAGCCATGTCAACGCAATCGAGATCGACTACTGCTGTCGAAAGGTCAATTCAAGCAGACTCTGTGAATGTAATAACAAATATACCTGTGTATCGTTTATATGTAGACGTATTCTTCCTCTCTCTCTCTCTCTCTCTCTCTCTCTCTCTCTCTTTCTATAATTTCCGTTTATGACTACGCGGAAGATTTGTAATTCACTTTGGAAGTAAAACTCGTCGTGAATAATTGCAGGCCAGTTCAACTGTCGAGTTCTTGGAATTTTTATAAAATCATGCTTTTTTTGGTTATTTTATACAGCGTTCAATTCTCGCACAAAAAATCTCTGGCCAGATCATTAATTCTCTCCTGAGAATTAATGATGACAGTAATGATTCCAAGAACTCGATATAAGATCCGGTAATGGGGCTGCATATCGCCTTTATCAGGGTTAACACTGGGTCAGTTGGGTTCTGTGCCCATGCTATAACAAATTTTTAGAGAAGCTCCCAAGACGCAGAGAGATCAAGTTACTCTCTCCAGTATACAATACGATATAAAAAAGTGTTTTCAAAACATCTTATTCTTAGTATAAATATACTGTTATGTTTCTAGACAGTGCATGCGCAGTCGTGAAGCAGTTTAATAATAGATTAATATCCAACGGCCTACACGTAACAGTTTGCTAATTTGGACCTGTTACCACCCCTTTGTTCCGGACTAAAACAGATTAACGTTTTCTCACGTATCTGAATATCCTATATATGAAATTCCAAGTGTGTAGATCAAAAATTCATTTAGTATATAGATTGGGAACTGCCCTAAAACATACACATTCTCACGCACAAACGCATTTATACACACACACACAAACATATATATATATATATATATATATATATATATATATATATATATATATATATATATGTATATATATATAAAACACAGATTAAATATCAGGTGAAATATCCTGATAGATATTACTTTGAGGTTATACTTTCAGGGTGATGCTAGTCAAAAAGATAAAGCTCAATATTTAAAAATAGAGTAATATATAATTTTAGTGGTTAAAGTTAAATTCTGAAAATCAAAATATAAACACGTATTCGAATTAAGAATTTATTGTTTCAAAATTATTCATCACCCAAAAAAACTTTTTCAATATATATCAAAAGTAAAATACGTGTTTATTCACAGCTGAATATTTTGCTAACCGCATTTATTTTCCTCTGATAAGATAAAGTCAAGTGGGCTCTAAGATAAAGTCATGTAGGATCTAAGATAAAGTCAAGTGGGCTCTAAGATAAAGTCAAGTAAGCTCTAAGATAAAGCGAAGTGGGTTCTAAGATAAAGCCAAGTGGGCTCTAAGATAAAGTCAAGTGGGCTTTAAGATAAAGTTATGTAGACTCTGAGATAAAGCCAAGTGGGTTCTAAGATAAAGTCAAATGAGCTCTAAGATAAAGTCAAGTGGGTTCTAAGAAAAAGTCAATTGGGTTCTAAGATAAAGTCAATTGGGTTCTAAGATAAAGTCAAGTGGGGGCTAAGATAAATTCAAATAAGCTCCAAGATAAAGTCAAATGAGCTCTAAGATAAAGTAAATTGGACTCTAAGATAAAGCCAAGTGGGTTTTAAGATAAAGTCAATTCGGCTCTAAGATAAAGTCAAATGGGTCCTAAGATAAAGTCAAGTGGGTTCTAAGATAAAGCCAAGTGGGTTCTAAGATAAAGTCAAATGGGCTCTAAGATAAAGTCAAGTAAGCTCTAAGATAAAGCTAAGTTGGTTCTAAGATAAAGTCAAGTTGGCTCTAATATAAAGCCAAGTCGGTTCTAAGATAAAGTCAAGTGGGCTCTAACATGGAGTAAAAAGCAGCGCCTTTCAAGATTAATGCCGATGGCAAAATAAATGTTATATGTAGAGTCATGTGTCTTTTCTATCATCGGAAAAAAATTAAACCAGTTCCGGCCTCTTTCATTCGACTATCTATATAGATGTTTTAAGTGAATTGAATTTCAAAAGATCCGGCGCCAAAATAGGTATACTATTAAGTGAACAATAAAATATTCCAATTATTGCATTTTCTTTAATAACTCATATAGCCAGTGTTTGGACCAAGAAGATGTTCCCAAGGGCACACAGAATAGTGAAAGCAAATTCAGTATGCATATTATTTGGGTTTGTGTAATCAATCAGTATTGTTAACGGTTAAAATGCTATGTCTATCGCGGACATGATAGGGAGATTATTATTATTAGTAGTAGTAGTAGTAGTATTAGTAGTATTAGTAGTAGTAGTAGTAGTAGTGGTAGTAGTTATAGTAGTAGTAGTAGTAGTAGTAGTAGTTTTTTTCGGAAAACCGAACATAGAAGACTGGCAGACGGACAGAGACGATCTGACAGATATATAATGGAATACGTCCATTAAATACGCGCGTTTAGTGAAAAATAGTTATTAGTATACTCAATCAACATGGCTTAACCGAATGCTTTTTTATAATACACTTTAAGCATACAAGCTGCAGCTTATGATATACATTAGTTCTGGGATTGAGTTAGGTTTCTAAAAATTACGTTTGAATTCTTCTAAATTGTAATTAAATGAATAAGTCAGGAATCTTGCGTTTTACTTTGTGTATTTCTTTTACCCTCTGAGTTTATATTTATTTAACCACTTATATGTTATAATTTAGAGAAGTGTGATTCTTTTTTTTTTTGATTTCTTGATTTACGCATGCGTAATTGCACAGACCATAGACGCATGAGTAAATTAGATGTCAAAATCATGAGTTTATTTAGTTCTATTTTATCTATGAAGATATAAAAGACTTATTATTTTGTTATTCAATACGAACGTTTTTATAAGATATGCCATTTTATCGAAAAAATAGTGCTCAGGATTCCGACTCAACGGATCACAGCTTCACCTCGTAATATTTGTAAATGAAGCTGCTCGACTGGCGCATCTAATTGGAGAGAAAAAAAAGAAATCTTAAAAAATGTCTTCGATTTTTTTAAAACTTTATTTTAGAGCGGTTTTAAGCGTACGAGATGCTGACGTTTTTTTTTGTTGTTGTTGTGTGCTTTTTTTTTTTTTTTTTAGATTTCATCTCAAATGAAACTGTCATAACCGTTTACCTTAAATGGATGAGAGAAATAAATCGACTTCAGAATGTCTCAGCATCTGGAGAAAAAAAAAAATTGCAAGTTATGTGTGTGTGTGCATGCATGCAGATATGAACGTGTGTGCTTATTTATAGACATATATTCGTATTTTTTCTATTTACTTCGCATACATTTTTCGCTTTACTTTGATACACACACGCACACACACGCACACACACACACACACACATATATATATATATATATATATATATATATAGTAATTAGTAATTTATAAAATATATATGGCGATTAAGCTACACTGAATATTCCGTGTTTCATCCACTCTAGGACTCTTCAGGATTATGTGCATAAGCTTGAAGAATCCTAGAGTGGATGAAACGCGGAATATTCAGTGTAGCTTAATCGCCATATATATTTTATAAATTACTAACTAGCTCTACCTACGTATTGAGCATTTTTGAAGTAAATACTTTAAGTTTACGCATAAATTTATACTTTCGTATATTAATTTTACGTGAGTAAATAAATTAGTTATATATATATATATATATATATATATAGAGAGAGAGAGAGAGAGAGAGAGAGAGAGACAGAGTGTGTGTGTGTGTTTTAATGTAGGGGTTATATTTTCAAGTGAAATAATTTATTGCCCTTTAAGATTTTGAATATATGCGATTCTTGAGACGAACTACAAAGTCTTTCTATCTATCTATATATAAATATATATAAAATATATAAAATATATTTTAGTCATCGACATACAGACCTGTTTCGTTGTTTCACAACTCATCAGTGCCGCTAGACTAACACCTCTCCCAAGCCGAGGATCGATATATATATATATATATATATGTATATATTTATACCTGTATATATATTTATATATATAATACCTATATATATATATATATATATATATATATATATATATATTTGCATGTATGTATATTTTGGCAGCAAGTCATTATTCAATCACGTCTGATTAAATACGAATTAGTTCTTCTTTTTTCCGAATTTGTTGGATAATTTTTCAATTCGCCGAGCGGTCATTTTTTTTTTAATTTCGGCTGGCATGTTATATATTATGTCGCCCAATGGTTATTGTTCGGCCATATTCTTCTAATACATACATACATACATATATATATATATATATATATGTATATATATATATATATATATTGCTGCCAAGGGATCAAATGTTCAAAGATTTGACCTTTGTGGTTTCTAGCAAAATATTTAGCACATTTTGGGTCTGAACATTTTACATTTTACATGAAGGGTATTCAAACATGCATCATTTGTTTAATCAGTTTGTGCATTTAAATTTCGCTGCCAAGAGGTCAAAGTTGAAAGCGTTTACCTTTGCAGATTCTACTAACATCCTACGCCAATTATGGGTCTAAACAGTTGGAGTGTACCCTAGCTGAACTGCTAGTATATAAATACGAAACCTGCATTAATCAAAATATCATATTTAAGCGTATTTTATGACCGAACACAAAGACATAATCTCATTGACACACCGGTTCTCGTCAGATCACTGAAGTTAAGCAACGTTGAACCTGGTTAGTACCAGACGGATGACCATTTGGGAATTCTAGGCTGTGTGTGCTCTCCGCTTATCTCGGCATTTGTTTCTAGTTGTCTTGTACACTTCACTTGCTACTGGTATTTAACAATGTCGACTCAGGAGAGGTGTGGTTGGAGATTGCGCACCTCCTGCCAATAAGCCGTTCACGCTCAGGCACTCCTTCGTGATGAACCATACCCTGTCAAAATATACATATTATTATTTACTCTAATAATTATTAAATACCTACAGACACTAGTGTTTCATCCTTTCGGTAATCATCAGTGCATGGTGTCACGATTAACGTCAGTCCGGAGATGCGAACCCCGGCAACAGAAGTCATGTCTGTCTTTATCAGCAAGGATCCGAACAATTCGGCTACCGTCAACCGCGAGAGATACATTTATTCTTATTCCATGATTTTAACGTCAGTCAGAGCGATCTAATCATTATATGACGATCTGCGCGTATTAGCTAAGTTTACGGACTTTATTACAACTGAAAGTACTCAACGATAAGAAACAAGTTTCTTAAAGGGGCTGACATTATATATATATATATATATATATATATATATATATATATATATATATATATATATATATATATATATATAGTCATCTAGTCGAGTGGGCCTGGGACCTTGTCACGCGATTATCCTCCAGTAAACAAAACTATAATGTGCGTGTAAGCAAGTTTCCGCTGATTTCCAAGGTGGTGCAGTAAGAAACCCACTGGAAGGAGAATCAGAATAACAGCAACGAAGGTGCCTGTTGCCCGTGTGTGTGTAGGTTGTGTAGTAAGAAGACTCGTGGGTGTAAGAAAAGACGGTAGTAGCGAGGGGGATCTAAAAAACAATAGGCAGGGGTGTTTAAAAAAAAAAGTGGTAGAAAAGAGGCGGGCTCGAACCTTTAACACGAAAGAGATAAAAAAAAGGTTAAAAATGGTTTAGCCGATGTCGCCATTGCCCGACGAGAAGTTCCGAATGTTGAAATTAAGCTAGTCAATCCAACCGAAACGATTACTTGCGAAAATGGCGATGCAAAAACCGACCCCTTCTTGTAGAAAACTGGCCAGTTGAGGATGAAGAAATTAATGTTTTTGGCTATTTTTCGATATTTGTCGTCCGAGATGTTGAGCTTGAAAACGATATCGATCTCGTCAGGATCTGTCGCGTCTGTGGAAAGTTTTTTCGCAGACATCCATCCATCCATCAATGCATACATACACACATACATGATGATTGCTGCATCTTTCCAGACGTTCACCGTCAGATTGAGTCCTCCCCATCTCGTCGTCCATGCCATCTCAGATGACTCTGCACTCCCTCCGCAGATTTGCACATCTTTAAGCAGATCTGACATACAAATTGATTAATTTCCACTGTTTACTTCCCCTGGAGGTTGGAGGGTATTCCTATGAACAATTCCATGTCTTCTCAAACCAGCAGTACCAATATGTGTATGATTTATTAATTAATACCAAATAATTTGACCACTTATTTACTGGACAACTTAATCGCCCAAGTACCTAATCACACGAATTAATAAAGCCAATTACAAAAAAGGATACAACAACTTAATCAATGAATAAAAATAGTTTTTACCGATAGATAAAGATAGTAACCGTTACCTTCCATGCAAAACGTATAAGCGTGACAGAAAATAATGAGAGTTTTCCCTCTAATCGACTCAATATGTTATCCTTGTCTGCTTAACTTTCAGTCACTTTTTACCATTCACATTTTCCTCCCCGCCCCTCCTCTCCCTCTCTCCCTCGATTTTTCTATTCTTTATTACACTAAAGTTGCGTTATTCAACGTATGTCTCGCTGATATTTTGTACTCCTATATATTTGAATCACAGAACATGCGTCGAAAAATATTCATTAACTTTGGAAGTGAGTTTGTTCGAATCAGCAATTCAGTGCACTTGATTCAAAACGTTACCCGTAACCAATTATTTATTAAATTTCTACCACTCTAAAAATCTATCACTGAATATTGCTTCACGAACAGACACACCGACAAAAACACCAACACGTATAATATATATATATATATATATATATATATATATATATATATATATATATATATATATATATGTATGTATGTGTGTGTGTGTGTGTGTGTGTGTGTGTGTGTGTGTGTGTGTGTGTTATCCACATGTAACTGTTCTTCATGCCACGGATAACTGATGTAGCTCAGTTTCCAAGCCCACATGCAAAATATGATCGCTAGAAACACACACACACACACACACACACACACACACACACACACACACATATATATATATATATATATATTTATATATATATGCCTGTGCGCGTGTGTTTGTGTGCGCGCGCTTGTATATGTACGTAAGCGTACGTGTGTGTGTGTATTATAATTATAGCGCAATTATTTATTAAAATTGTATGAGAGGTTTGTATATATATATATATATATATATATATATATATATATATATTTATATATAAACCTCTCATGCAATTATATATATGCAATTATATATATATATATATATATATATATATATATATCGACGGAAAACCCCTTCCTGCCTTTACTTCACCACAAACTTCGTATCGGTCCGGACGCACGTTAAAATGTTTAAATGAAGAAATGGGAGGAGGTATGGCCTTATCAACTAGAGGGGAAGCAGCAATCCCCAGAGAAAATGGAAAGCTCCACAACGGGTCAGACAGTAAACAAGCCATCAATGGTGTCTAGAGAAGCAACCATTGATTATTGGTCATTCGCGCCAAGCGGGTGAAAATACACACAACCCAGAATTAGGTCGGGTTCAACGAAAGTAGAGATTCAGTCCACAATAGAAGAGCGAGATCATTCTATGCCAAAATGATAAACGCACTTTTTCTTGTTTTTCTCCTGTTTTGGCCCTAACAAGGCATGCACTACTTGAGCGCAAGGGAATACTATTTGGGACCATTTGTATTATTTTGATTCTTCGGACTGCTGTTCTCATCTTGAGTGACCCGTAGTTGATAAAGTTGTAAGAGGCTTTTTGAAAGAAACATTGTTCCTAAAAAGCCCATTTGATGTTAGACCCAAGTGTCAAACTAAGTACATGATAGCCCAGATCTTCAAAACAATCTTCAAAACGCAAACTCGAAAGAAAGGTATGTGACGTAAATTTGGGACAAAGACCAAAACAAAGAAAAAAAATGAAAATATCGTGAAGTTTTCGAGCAAAGGGAAAACTAAAATTTTCAGATTTGTCTTTTCGGGTAGCTATACACACAAGATACAGCCGATAATGCAGGAAACTTGAATCTAAGGCGAATGTTATTGCGATGTCTGTCCGTTTGCGTCATCCATTCCGTTAAAATAGAAAGTTAAGTTAAGAAGTGAACAATTAGCTTAGCTAACATAAGCCGCCCTGGTCTGAATCTAAAAGCTTAGAGAAAACTTAACAAATGTCTCCTTGTATTATGTTCTTCATGAAAAGAGTTTATTTGTTCAAGTTAAACGGACGAAGCCATCGACAACAACTCATGAAACACGTAGTAGAGGAACAGTTATAATAAAGAGAATGAAAAGACCCCTATAAAGAACGCGCAGTATGTATAAAGACTCTATTTTGTTGTTAAAATTTAGATATCGAGTTTTCATCAGATCGTACAATCGTCAGTTTTTGTGGTGAGACGTTTCTGTTTTTAGAGTAGAAGTTGTACGGTGCCTGTATTTATTGCGCTGCCCTTTCACCTGTCCGGCTCGTTTCAATGATGAATTCTTCATACCTGACTTGGCATGATATACACGCGACCAACGCGTCCCAGCTGGCACGGAGCAAGTATCCGCATAATCTAACAGAAACTTTAATAAAAAGCACATAATTTGCAAGTGGCCAGACATTTATTCGAATGACAAAATGGTATAGAGTATTTTAATTAATTATTGATCTAATAATTAATTTTAATTAATTATTGATCTAATAATAATAATGTTTAATAACGGCATTCTCGGCTAACTTACAGGTTAACTTATTCATTTCATATAGTTCTACTAGCAGGGAGACCCGACGTTGCCTGAGATTGAATAATGCACAATGAATGCTGCACATTCCCATGGTTTTATTGTCCTCGATATCGGTGAAATCATCCATTTTTCAAGCAAACTGATTGTCTGTTCTAATAAGGGACTCATCACGGTGTATTACAAGGGAAACTTTATATGTCTCTCGCGGTGACTTAGTCCAAAATACATTGTGGTCTACGTTGCACTGTTGAGAACCTACTCTTGATTTTATAAAATTATTTTTTATATTTAATGACTCGAATTAAAGCAAAAGTAAAGTATCATACTTCAATTACACATACACATTACTACTGTTGATTTTATATGCTTGGCCTTTCTGCTTGTGCGGTGATAATAATATTCTTTTAGGCTTCTTTTAGTCTTTTCATACAACATTTTTAGTTTTTCAACAGATGTGCTGAATAGGAAAATTTATGATTCCCTATTGTTATTGTTCTGCTAAAAAAAAACGTTTCTTTTGATTAGATAAGCCATTTATTGAAAATCCATGGATTAAAAAATAACTTTAATTTTTTGTATCCCTTGTTGAATAATAAAATTGTCGTATTTTTTTTTTAATTATGAATTCAATACCAAGTTTTCACTTATAATATAGCTCTATCTCGTATATTGAGCTTTTTTATCTGATTGGGATTATCGTATAAATATTATCCTGCTATTTATACGGACGTGATTTTACAGTATTATACAGGCACTAATATGATATATCGAATATAATCTGATAATCTAATATATATATATATATATATATATATGTGTGTGTGTGTGTGTGTGTGTGTGTGTGTGTGTGTGTGTATTGGTCTCGGCAGCAGTGTGAAAACATATCTTATTTTTCTTTTATTAATATTATTGCAATTTTCCCCTTTTACTTGTACATATTTGTGAATCATTCCATTGATTTTTGCCTTTTGAATTATTTTGGACCATCTTTCAATTACTTGATTTCCTTGCATTTTACTTGAGCAAATAGAAATCCAATTAACTTTCTTGGAGTTATACTTTTGTATTTTACCGTCATTGGATTATTTACCTTTCATCAGACTATCCATTCACGTGCGATCACCTTTTTCTTCACCATATTCCCTCTGCTTCACTTTTTATTATCAAGTAAGATCTTTGACTACTTGCAGTTTCATCAAATACTTTTGTATGCAAAATCCGATCCCACATTTTGCTAAATCCTGCCCTCTGATGAGAAGGAAAGTATTTCTTCGAAACTCCGCGGATTAAGGACTATCCACTTATCTTTCCTTTTCAGATTAAATATGTTCTTAACTCTTTTTCAAAGTGTTTTTTAACATGTTTTTTTAACTGTTTGCACTTTGCTATATATATATATATATATATATATATATATATATATATATATATATATATATATATATATATCCTTGGCAGATAAAAGCATATATTTTGCTACAACTTATTTTATGTGATCCGCGTGGCGCGAATTCGTGTCGCACACACTTCACATGTCACCATTCATTGCGACAAACATGTGCTTGACATGCAAGCTCGGGAAGGCATCTTGCAGCAGGTTGCCAGTACACCATTACATGGAGTTCCGCCTTGTCGCCTACCCGATAGGCGAGTTTTTTTTTCGGGGGGGGGGCATATCTTCCCAGTGAATTGAACGTGTCTCCGGATACCAACCTGGAAATTTCTATGCGTCGGCGCGATACATACAGCGCCTAGCCTTCTCAAATGGTCACCCATCTGGTACTAGCCAGGCTCATTTTGGCTTAAGTTCCATTGTATATATATATATATATATATATATATATATATATATATATATATATATATAACTTAGTGATGGGACGATTCCAATATTTTCCCGATTCCGATATACTTACTGATTCCGACTCCGATTCATTATAAATCTCTTAATTTTTAATTATATAGTTGTATTATTTCTCTAATTACGGTAAAAACACACATGTGAAATGCACAAACATTTTCCTAAACGTAAATATTTTGGGGGGACGATCTATCGATTTTAGCTTCACTGATATTTTAAAATCAATCAATTTTTATTTTTTATCATTATCGCCAACAATGGAAGAGTTTGCTTTAAACAAAATCAAACAAATAAAAGATAATTAAAGGAATCGTTTTGGCATCCGAAAATCGATAAAAATTTCTCCGATTCCGACACCGATTCCGATACCGATTCGTTGTTGCATTCGAATACAGTTTTCCAGAGCCATACCTCATTTTATCTAGTGTAATATGTTTGTAACTGCGTCATGTACAAAATTCATCCTTGGCCTTCGGGTCAAGATCAAAGTGTAGTATCTATTCCGGCAGATACTGCACGCAAAGACCATATGTGGGGGCGACCCCACATATAATACCTTGGTCAATGTAGGGGAAACCCTTCATACCAATTGTCACTATCCAGCTCCCCTACTCCCCGGGGAGTTGGTCCCCATTTCCCCTTCACTCCTCACATTAAAAATCGGCCTGGTGCCTAATTTGCTCAGTGGGGGTGCAAATAAATACCTCAAAGTGTAGTATCTGTTCTTCAGATGCTGCACTTCAATTTCTTGTTCTCTTTTAGTGGAGGAGAAATCCTTCACGATTGAGACAATTTTTATTTTTGTTCCTTTTCTCAACATTAAAAAACGACCCTGGTGTCTAACTCTGTCCCGTGGGGAGGCATTGTAAATAGGAACTGCGTCATGTACGGAGATTAACAGTAGTTGTTGTGAAATAGGTTTAGCATGAACAAAGGGGAATAGGAACAAAAATGGTACGTGTTGCAATATTTTTTACTCATAATGTACGTAGATATTTAAATACTCCCCGCCAGAACATTATGTGACACAAAGTCGGAAAGTGGGAGATACGCAAGCTCCTCTAAAGGAGAGGCACTCTTGCCTCGATAAAAATTGCCTGAGAATCGCCCTCGGCATTCTCTAGTCGGGGTGCATCAGGTGACAAGCAATAAACTTGCCCCACCCGAAAGCCGGGTGACAACGCCTGGGAGAGTGGACTTCCTGAGTAATACCCTGGCGCTGTACCTCAGTCCGACAGCTACTGGGCCGATTATAGTTTCCTTGCAGCAGAAGACGCTAGGAGACTCATCCCCATCACGAATAATGAGGGTGTGGTCCCTCACAGTAGGGAGATTCTATTCATAAACGCTGCTTCTAGGAACTGACGAATTAAATTAATTCACGTTCCGCTATCAACCAATCAGAAACCAGAATTGCTCCATGAAAATTAAACCTATTAAGGAACATTGCACATACTCTTTTCGTGTCAACGCGAAAAGGATCTTCTGCTCTTTGGCTGCAAAATAATAAAGCGCGGACTAAGCATACATTTTTTTCCGATTCTGATGCTAATGCGATACTTCAAAAAGTTCCGATTTTATTGATTCCCGATTTCCATTCCGATCAATCGTCCCAACACTATTGCTTTCACGTTAAAATAAGCCCGATGATTTACGGGCATTAACATTTTGATTTGAATATCAATGAGATAATTCAGTTTGCATTGTGTCAGTGATACGTGAACAATTTGTAACGAACGCATTAACTATCGCGTAGGTTGAAGATTTCGATCCCGTGTTTTTCAGCAGATTCGTCGCGCCGACCGCTTTTGAATGAACCGACTGTCATTCATGGGACATAAAATAGCTATCATTAATAGCAGCCTCATACAGTCGTGCTGATGACATCGGAATAGTCATTAGGATACAGCAACGTTTTATATGAGGTTCATGTCAAAAGAATAATAGCTAATTGGATCGAATTATCACGAACCCGTCCCACAACTAGCATTTAGCGCTGGTGCAGTTTGAAATGTGCCGACGTCTACAGTGATCCAATCGGACAGTTTCTACGGCACGAAACACCCAACATGGCCTCTGGAGAAATAAATAAAGTGAAACGTCAATGTAGGCAAAACGCTTTATATATATATATATATATATATATATATATATATATATATATATATATATATATATACATATATATATATATACTAGCATGGGGCCCGGCGTTGCCCGGGTATTTGGAGATGTATATTGAGCAAAAAAAGGTGGTCAATTCTTTAACTTTAGCCCCTATTATGACCTCTTAAAATTTATTATTTTGGGCTCAAATCAAGTTATTAATTTAGATCCATGTCCAAGGAGCCTATATCTACAATTTCAAGTGTTTAAACTATTAATTGTCGGAGGAGTTTGATAGAGTTTTCAAAGGTCACATCGTTCAACTTTGACCCTTGACTCGCCAAATTTCTGGCCGACAACCCAACACAGTGATTTCCCAAATCTTAGTACCCTGTATATCAAATTTCGAGTCTGTAGACTAAAAATTGACAGAGTTATTGCGTATGGAAATGTACACACATAAACACACAGACAGACGGATAGACAGACACTTTCACTTATATATATATATATATATATATATATATATATATATATATATATATATATATATATGAGCAAACAGTTAATGAAATATGTTAAAAAAAAAACACTTTGAAATGAGTTAAAAACATATTTAATCTGAAAAGGAAACACTAGATAAATGGATAGTCCTTAATCCGCGGAGTTTCGAAGAAATACTCTCCTTCTAATCAGAGGGTAGGAATTTGCAAAATGCGGGATCGGATTTTGCATGCAGAAGTATTTGATGAAACAACAAATAAGTCAAAGATCTTACTTGAAAACAAAATAAGTTAAGCAGAGGGAATATGGTAAAGAAAAAGGTGATTACACATTAATGGATAGTCTGGTGGAAGATTAAAAATCCAGTGACGGTAAAATCTAAATGTAAAACTTCAATAAAGTTAAAAGAATTTCCATTGACGGTATATATATATATATATATATATATATATATATATATATATATATATATATATATATATATATATATATATATATATATATATCATTGCTGCCGCTCCAGTAGATATTTCACTCCTGATGCAATTCTCTACCTATATAAAAGCCAGGTACGGCCAATGATGGAGTACTGTTGCCACATCTGGGCAGGAGCTGCTAGAAGCAGCTTATCCTGCCTTGACACAGTTTAAAATAGACTTCGTACCTTAGTGGGAGATGCGCTCTTCTCTTTCCAACAACCTTATTCCCACGAAAGAAATGTTGCGAGCCTGTCTTTGCTTTATCCTTATTTTCATGGTGAATGCTCAGCTGAGCTTCAATCTATGGTCCACCCTCGCCAAACTTTCACGAAAAACACTTGTCTAGCCAAAACCAATTATTTTCCACACTCTTTATCTGTGCCTAAACCTAAATGCAGATTCCATGAACAAGACTTATTTCTTAGAACTGCACGCCTTTGGAACTCTCCTCCGATTGCCTGCTTTCCAGCTGACTACAATGTGATTGTCTTTAAGTCCAACGCAAACAAGTTCTTGATGAATCGTCCCCCTAAGTAATCCAATTTACAAAATTCCCACTACCTATGTTTACTATGCTACAATCACATTGACTAACCTTTATTCTCGAGTGGCGGTCGGGCCTTGATAAGTGGTGATTCCTGTGTAAAAAAAAAATTCGTCACGTACTCATCAGATGTTTACCTTAAAGAACTTAGAAAAGAAAAACATTATGAGAAACTTACATGGTTTATGTAACCGACGTGCTCTGCCGTTCCCTCTTGTTTCGAATATTATAGACTTTTAAAAAAATATATATATTTTTATATTATGACAAACTTTATTCATGAGAAAGGTTTTTTAATTCATTACATTTGGTATAAACATCTCTCTCTCTCCCGCTCTCTCTCTCTGTCTATATATATATATATATATATATATATATATATATATATATATATATATATATATATTTATATATTTATATATATATATACATATATATATATATATATATATATATATATATATATACTTGTTTATTGTTATATAAACATGCTCACATCCCGCTGCTACAAATAGCCACTTGTTTCAATCAAACAACAGATATCATCAGGCAGCGACTTGACTATTCAAAAGTTCAATGAATAATAGTTTATTCATTTGATTGAAACAAGTGGCTATTTGTAGCAGCGGGATGTGAGCATGTTTATATAACAATAAACAAGTATTATCAGCTCTTTTTATTGAGCACTATCTAACAACCTCGTTGAATTCATTAGTCCATTACTTTTGAATATAAAAAAAACCGAGTATATATATATATATATATATATATATATATATATATATATATATATATATATATATATATATATATAAGTGTTGTGACGATTAATCGGAATCGGGAATCAGAAAAATAGACAACTTTGGGGGTATCGGAATCGGAAAAATCGGTGCCTACTTTCCGATGCCAAAGCAATTCTTTTAATTTTCTTTTTTTTTTATTTTATTTTGTTTCCATAAAAACCTTCCAATGTTGATAACACAGATAAAATAATAAATATTGATTTAAAAATATCAGTAAAACTAAAATTTATGCATCATCCTTCACAGGTATATCTTGCCGTTTAGGAAAATATCTGCACATTTAACATGTGTTTTCTTTTCTACAGAAATCGGGGAAAATAACAACTCTATAGTTAAATATTTAGAGATTTATGAAGAATCGGAATCGGTAATTGTATCGGAATCGGGAATTTAGTACGGAATCGGGAAAAATATAGGAATCGTCTCATCACTAATCTCTCTCTATCTATCTCTCTCTCTCTCTCTCTCTCTCTCTCTATATATATATATATATATATATATATATATATATATATATATATACATATATATTTACATGTAATGTGCATGTGTATATTTATATAATATGCATTCCTTTCTTATATAAACATGATTGGGTACATAAGTGAATATGTATTCAGCTGCAAGCTCATCAAAATCCAACCTCCTCAAGCTTCCAGATCAACTTCAACTGTTCGAGTTGATTTATAGATCTGAGGAGAATGCGTTTCAGGCAAGATCGCAGCTGAAACATGCATGCACATATGTACCCAATGACGTTTGGATAAACGAAAAAATTTATACTCTAACATGGTTCTACCTCTTTTTGAGTAATGTTTTATGAACGCCGGAATGTTATTGGCATTAATATCTAGGAAACGAAAACAATATAATCGGTGTACATCTATCTATCTATCTATCTATCTATCTATTTATCGATTTGTCTGTTTGTCTGTTTGTCTTCCCCTCTCTCTATGTATATACTATTTTATGTATATATACATCGATTATTATAAAGAAATAAAATGTATTGCCTATATATACTTCCATTTTTATTTCAAGAGTGCTCAATACTTAGGTACAGCTTAGCTATAAAGTATGTTTTGAAACAAATACTCGTCTACCTACCACAACTGTCACCAATATTCCTTATTGTGACTCACTGTAAATAAAAATTCCACGAATAATTTTTTTTTTACTAGAATTGTGTACCTGTGGAAAACAATACTCTTGGACTGCTTACCAGTTGACTATTGCTTAGCAGTCTCAAGTCTAATGTAAATAAGTTATTGTTGAATTGTCCTCTTAAATAATTAAACCCCATCCAAGTTCCGCCATTACTGATCATCACTACATGGTCTCACCGTCCACCGACACTCATTGAGCTTTATCCTAGAGCAGCAATTCTTAACGTTTCTTCCATCATTGGCCTCCCCCTCGGCTTTGTGTATTTCTCAATTTACCTCTCTACTCCCATACAAAACATTCATAGCCCGAAAAATAAGGACGTAAAATAGAACCGTTTTTATAGTTTAGAACTTTAGGTTTTAATTGGAATTCGTCATTGAGATGAGTGATTTGTATTATTTATTCATTTATTTATTTCAGGCTATTATCTCCACCTTGTAATTGTTGATTAAGGACGTTTCAGCCAACTATTCCTCAAGCCTTCGTCAGGTGGTTAACCGGGACGGGATAGGAACGCCGAATCTCCTAACTGCATCCTTAGCTTCGTAGTTGGCCAAAAACGTGGTGAGACGACAACAACTATGGATAGCAGTAATTGCTGCGGATGCTGTTAGAAGATTCGGCGTTTCTATCCCGTCGCGGTTAATCTCCTAACGAAGGTCAGGGGAATAGTTGGTCGAAACGTCGTGAAAAAAACTACTGGAGGATGAGGATAACAGTCCGCAATAAATAAATGGATAAATTAAAAAAAAAAATAGCATCATTCATCCGTATCAAAAAAATATAGAAAAATCAAACTTTTTCTGTATAAAAATTATGAAGTTAATTTGTATTACGTTTCTTAGACATGACAAAATCTGAAAAAAATTATTATTTTTAAATTATTAGATACTTCAACTTATTACTCCTAACTATATATCACCTAGGGGTAAATTTACCCCTAGTTGATAACCTATCTCATAGAGTAACTTCTAGGCCTTGATTGGCGAGATCCTTCAAGTATAAAAAAGCTAGGCGAAAACTTTCATGTTTTATTTCCGTAGGAGCGCATCAGGCTGATTATGATTTTTTTTCTTTTTCTTTTTGGAGAACTAACACTACTGACGCCAATTTTTTTATTGCTATCAATATAGATACCCGTTTCATCGTTTTAGTTAAACTCTCTGCAATGTAATGCACTGTTTTGTATGAATTTTAAAAGTTTATTTAAACCTGATACTTGACACAGTTCCACGAAGTCAAATACTTCTGCAGAATACTTATCGGACACAGGAAGCGCTTTCGCTCATAGCGTGACATTATCTCGGTTAATTATTGAGCGCCTGCTTATCTATAGCCGCAGCCATTATCACTAGAGGCCAGTCTTCTCTCCGAGAGACGAGATCGATCGTAAACACAGAAACAAAGGTGCTGAACATGCCGTCATTTTGTTCCTTCAATCGATTCACCCTTTAATCTGTTTCATTTCATATTAGGTCCATAGAATTGTCGATATCATCTGTTTATGGCCAGCTTACCAATTCTTGGTTCATCAGTAGTCGGAGAAAACTGTCTTATGTATAGATCGAACTCAATACAACAATACCTACTATGATTATCTTGATATATCAATGGTCTGAAGAGATTTTAGTTTCCAACAGGATTAGATTTTAGAAGTCATTCAATTTTCATTTTTTTAAAGTAATACATTATTATATAACTCTATATAACAATATTGAGCACTATAGGATTGCACACTGATTACAATTCTATATTCTATATTTAAATACAGATATATCCCTGTATTTAGTATATAGGATACTATATTATGCATTTAGGTACACACACAGACACACACACACACATACACACACACACACATATATATATATATATATATATATATATATATACATATATATGTACGTATATATTTATTTTTATTTTTATTTTTGGCCGTATGTCATTATTCAAGCACGTCTGGTTTAACAGATTTTAGTTTCCAACAGGATTAGATTTTAGAAGACATTCAATTTTCATTTTTAAAGTAATACATTATTATATAACTCTATGTAACAATATTGAGCACTATTGGATTGCACACTGATTAAAATTAATATGATACTATATTCTATATTTAAATATACATATATGCGTGTATTTAGTATATAGGATACTATATTATGCATTTAGGTACACCCACACACACACACACACACACACACACACACACACACACACATATATATATATATACATATATATGTACGTATATATTTATTTTTATTTTTATTTTTGGCAGTATGTCATTATTCAAGCACGTCTGGTTTAACAGAACAGAGTTATTCTTTTTTTCTTTTTTTTTTTTACAAAGGCATCACCACATTATCAAGGCCCAGAGGCCACTCAAGGATAAGGG
>NC_136500.1:129167945-129197945 GCF_053919585.1 Euprymna scolopes | reverse complement strand
AAGCTGAACGTCTGTCTCTCTGTACACGAATAGGCTCCTATATGGTTTTACTATTATCTAAAACTGACCACATATAATGATAGAAGAGATACCAAGGATCAAAAATAGTTATGTTTCATTTCGAACAGTGTTGGTTTATTAAAATTTTGGGGTCTGCGTACGCGCCTAGTCCCCAAAGTATGAAAAAAAAATTAACTTTTACAAGGATTTTTGATATAGATGCGCATGAGAATACGTATGTTTCAACTTGAACAGGTATGGTATAATAAAATTGTGGAGGGCTGCGTTCGCGCCTGGCCTCCATAGAATGGAAATATGCCACAAACATTAACAAAGATTTTTGATATCTTATCCGCGTAAACATATGTTGATAATTATGTTTCAGTTTCGGTATAATAAACTGTGGGGTCTGCGTTCGCTCCAACCTCCATAAAATAGAAATATGTCACAAGGTTTAGCAAGTTCTTTGTTTTTTTTATAAAGCCACATAAGAACATTGTTATAAACGTGTTTCAGTTTGAGCAGGGGTGGTATAATAATCACCTGACTTTATTTTCTTCCTCGTTATTCCCTTTTTTAATTTTTGACTTCAGACAAATACATTTGTCGTACCATGATAAAATTTGACATACACATCTACATGTCGGTGTCGATGAATGTTTAATCATGTTTCTCTGTTAATATTCTTAACTAGTGTGTTTGCATGCGTATCAACTCATTCCAAATACTAACAATTTCATAAGTATGTATAATTTAAGTAACCTAAACAAGTCAAGATTTGCCCAGGACACTGATTAATACAACAATAAAAAAATCAAAGCTCATTATCTCACAGAATATAATCTATATATCTATAAAAGTGAAAGTGTGTGTGTGTGTGTGTGTGTGTGTGTGTGTGTGTGTGTGTAAATTTCCCTACCAAAGCACTCTTTCAATTTTCAATCTTCAAACCCGAGATTTGACATAAGGGGCAGTGAGATTTAGAAAAATCTTTCAAATCGGTTTTCGGCCAGAAATTTGGCTGTCAAGGGGTACAAAGTTCAATGATTTGACCTGTGAAAACTCTACCAAACTCCTCCGCCAATTATTGGTCAAAACAGTTGAAAGATGTAGGTTCCTTCGACGTGGATCAATCTTTTTAACTTGATTTGAGCCCAAAACAATAAAGTTTAAGGGGTCAAAATAAGGGTCAAAGTTTAAAAAAATTTGACCTCTGCGGTCTCTACCAAATTACTCAACCAATTTTTGGTTTAAACCTTTGAAATTTTATATAAAGTGTATTCATATATAGAGCAAGCTTTTTAATCGGGATTTTGCCGAAAATTTGATTGCCAAGTTGTCAAAGTTCCAAATATTGTACCTTTGCGGTCCTTAGCAAACTATCAAGCCAATTTTTGGTCTAAACCTTTGAAATTTTACGTAAAGTGTATTCATATATAGAGCAAGCTTTTTAATCGGGATTTTGCCGAAGATTTGGTTGCCAAGTGGTCAAAGTTCCAAAGATTCTACCTTTGCGGTCCTTAGCAAACTATCAAGTCAATTTTTGGTCTAAACATTTGAAATTTTATATAAAGGGTATTCAGACATACAGTAAGCTTTCTAATCAGTAAGTCATCAAGTTCGTTTCCACATTAGCTAATCCTCGTATGAAGAGACCAGATAGAACGTTAAACTTGTTTAAATGACCATTATGCGACATACAATCGCTCTGTGATCACGTGACAGTCAAGATTGGCTGATCGAGTAAAACAACCGCTTTTCATTGTTCAAGTTGTCTTCGCATTCTTTCCAGTGTTTTGAATCTACGGATTCAGTGATCACGTTAGCATCACCATTGATCGATCATTACAACGACAACACTGATCATAATAGGCAATCTGAAAGTGAAGCGATCGATGAATGTGCACAGTGTAGGTTATAGCTATATTCCTATCAATTTGATTTTTTTTTCTTTTGTGTATTGACTAGCAGTTAATCCCACCTTTGAGCAGACCCTATGTACTGTTCATAACTTTATGTGCATATATATATATATATATATATATATATATATATATATATATATATATATATATATATATTAAAACGTTGGACTCATGTTCAGGTAACCTACATCTAAAATTTCAAGTGTTTAGACTCAAAATTGGCGAAAGAATTTGGTAGAGTCTGTAAAAGTCAATTTTTTCAACATTGCCCTCTTGGCAGCCAAAATTTCGCCCCAAAACTCACGCATGTCTGAATACCCTTTATGGAAAATTTCAAATGTTTAGACCCAAAATTTGCTGAATAGTTTGTTCGAGACCGTAAAGGTCAAATCATTTGAACTTTGATTCCTTCGCAGCCAAATTCTTGGCCAGAAACCGATTAAAAGCTTGCCCTATGTCTGAGTACACTTTATGTAAAATTTTAAATATTTAGACCCAAAATTGACTGAGAGGTCACATTTTTAAAAACTTTGACCCCCAATTTTCACCGATTAACATTTCTTATTTTGGGCTAAAGTCAAGTTAAAAAGTTTGATCCATGTCGAAGAAACCTACATCTAAAATTTCATGTGTTGAGACCCAAAATTTGCGGAGGAGTTTGGTACAGTTTCAACTGTTGGGTTACAAAACCTTCAACTATTACTTCTACATTAAAAAGTGCAGAAACTGCGACACATCTGTTTAGATGTAACTTCTGCATAACTAGAAATCCTTATAGACTGAGGAAAATTTTGTACCGATCCAGAGTTCCAAACCCGTTTTTAAGAAGGTGTATTTTCCACATTAAAACCGACCTATTATTTTATTTTACGCTTCTGGAGAGGCAATTTAATAGGAACTAACACTACGTAATAACATTTATTTTATAGTAGTAGTAGGAGGAGTAGGAGTAGGAGGAGGAGGAGGATCAGACGGAGAAGGAGGAGGAGCAGTATCACTATATAGAAGTCACGTAATGTTTACAATGAGGAGGAGGAGGAGGAGGAGGAGAAAGAGGAGGAGCAGGGGCAGTAATAATATATAGGAGTCACGTAATGTTTACAATGTGGAGGAGAAAGAGGAGGAGAAAGAGGAGGAGCAGGAGCAGTAGTAATATATAGAAGTCACGTAATGTTTGCAATGAGGAGGAGAAAGAGGAGGAGAAAGAGGAGGAGCCGGAGCAGTAATAATATATAGAAGTCACGTAATGTTTGCAATGAGGAGGAGAAAAAGGAGGAGAAAGAGGAGGAGCAGGAGCAGTAGTAATATATAGAAGTCACGTAATGTTTGCAATGAGGAGGAGGAGGAGGAGGAGTAAGAGGAGGAACAGGAGCAGTAGTAATATATAGAAGTCACGTAATGTTTGCAATGAGGAGGAGGAGGAGGAGGAGAAAGAGGAGGAGCAGGGGCAGTAATAATATATAGAAGTCACGTAATGTTTGCAATGTGGAGGAGAAAAAGGAGGAGAAAGAGGAGGAGCAGGAGCAGTAGTAATATATAGAAGTCACGTAATGTTTGCAATGAGGAGGAGGAGGAGAAAGAGGAGGAGCCGGAGCAGTAATAATATATAGAAGTCACGTAATGTTTGCAATGTGGAGGAGAAAAAGGAGGAGAAAGAGGAGGAGCAGGAGCAGTAGTAATATATAGAAGTCACGTAATGTTTGCAATGAGGAGGAGAAAAAGGAGGAGAAAGAGGAGGAGCAGGAGCAGTAGTAATATATAGAAGTCACGTAATGTTTGCAATGAGGAGGAGGAGGAGGAGGAGAAAGAGGAGGAACAGGAGCAGTAGTAATATATAGAAGTCACGTAATGTTTGCAATGAGGAGGAGGAGGAGAAAGAGGAGGAGCCGGAGCAGTAATAATATATAGAAGTCACGTAATGTTTGCAATGTGGAGGAGAAAAAGGAGGAGAAAGAGGAGGAGCAGGAGCAGTAGTAATATATAGAAGTCACGTAATGTTTGCAATGAGGAGGAGGAGGAGGAGAAAGAGGAGGAGCAGGGGCAGTAATAATATATAGGAGTCACGTAATGTTTGCAATGAGGAGGAGGAGGAGGAGAAAGAGGAGGAGCCGGAGCAGTAATAATATATAGAAGTCACGTAATGTTTGCAATGAGGAGGAGGAGGAGGAGAAAGAGGAGGAGCAGGGGCAGTAATAATATATAGGAGTCACGTAATGTTTGCAATGTGGAGGAGAAAAAGGAGGAGAAAGAGGAGGAGCAGGAGCAGTAGTAATATATAGAAGTCACGTAATGTTTGCAATGAGGAGGAGGAGGAGGAGAAAGAGGAGGAGCAGGGGCAGTAATAATATATAGGAGTCACGTAATGTTTACAATGAGGAGGAGGAGGAGAAAGAGGAGGAGCCGGAGCAGTAATAATATATAGAAGTCACGTAATGTTTGCAATGAGGAGGAGGAGGAGGAGAAAGAGGAGGAGCAGGGGCAGTAATAATATATAGGAGTCACGTAATGTTTACAATGAGGAGGAGGAGGAGAAAGAGGAGGAGCCGGAGCAGTAATAATATATAGAAGTCACGTAATGTTTGCAATGAGGAGGAGGAGGAGGAGGAGCAGGGGCAGTAATAATATATAGGAGTCACGTAATGTTTGCAATGTGGAGGAGAAAAAGGAGGAGAAAGAGGAGGAGCAGGAGCAGTAGTAATATATAGAAGTCACGTAATGTTTGCAATGAGGAGGAGGAGGAGGAGGAGAAAGAGGAGGAGCAGGGGCAGTAATAATATATAGAAGTCACGTAATGTTTGCAATGTGGAGGAGAAAAAGGAGGAGAAAGAGGAGGAGCAGGAGCAGTAGTAATATATAGAAGTCACGTAATGTTTGCAATGAGGAGGAGGAGGAGAAAGAGGAGGAGCCGGAGCAGTAATAATATATAGAAGTCACGTAATGTTTGCAATGAGGAGGAGGAGGAGGAGGAGGAGCAGGGGCAGTAATAATATATAGAAGTCACGTAATGTTTGCAATGTGGAGGAGAAAAAGGAGGAGAAAGAGGAGGAGCAGGAGCAGTAGTAATATATAGAAGTCACGTAATGTTTGCAATGAGGAGGAGGAGGAGAAAGAGGAGGAGCCGGAGCAGTAATAATATATAGAAGTCACGTAATGTTTACAATGAGGAGGAGGAGGAGAAAGAGGAGGAGCCGGAGCAGTAATAATATATAGAAGTCACGTAATGTTTACAATGAGGAGGAGGAGGAGAAAGAGGAGGAGCAGGGGCAGTAATAATATATAGGAGTCACGTAATGTTTGCAATGTGGAGGAGAAAAAGGAGGAGAAAGAGGAGGAGCAGGAGCAGTAGTAATATATAGAAGTCACGTAATGTTTGCAATGAGGAGGAGGAGGAGGAGGAGGAGAAAGAGGAGGAGCAGGGGCAGTAATAATATATAGAAGTCACGTAATGTTTGCAATGTGGAGGAGAAAAAGGAGGAGAAAGAGGAGGAGCAGGAGCAGTAGTAATATATAGAAGTCACGTAATGTTTGCAATGAGGAGGAGGAGGAGGAGAAAGAGGAGGAGCAGGGGCAGTAATAATATATAGGAGTCACGTAATGTTTGCAATGTGGAGGAGAAAAAGGAGGAGAAAGAGGAGGAGCAGGAGCAGTAGTAATATATAGAAGTCACGTAATGTTTGCAATGAGGAGGAGGAGGAGGAGGAGAAAGAGGAGGAGCAGGGGCAGTAATAATATATAGAAGTCACGTAATGTTTGCAATGTGGAGGAGAAAAAGGAGGAGAAAGAGGAGGAGCAGGAGCAGTAGTAATATATAGAAGTCACGTAATGTTTGCAATGAGGAGGAGAAAAAGGAGGAGAAAGAGGAGGAGCAGGAGCAGTAGTAATATATAGAAGTCACGTAATGTTTGCAATGAGGAGGAGGAGAAGGAGGAGAAAGAGGAGGAACAGGAGCAGTAGTAATATATAGAAGTCACGTAATGTTTGCAATGAGGAGGAGGAGGAGGAGGAGGAGCAGTAGTAATATACAGAAGTCACGTAATGTTTGCAAGCGAACCAATGAAATAATTGAGTATTTTCTTCCATTTTGGGGGACTTATTTTACCAGATTTTAAATAAAAAATTAGGCCTCGAAACCTGCGCTAGTCAAGTTTTTGTAAGTTTTTATTTATATAACTTGATTTGAACGACAAATTCCAATTCATATATACTTACAGATAAAGTTTCATTTCATCATACGTGATATTCAGCTTTCATTTCTTTCCTTCAACTTCAAAACTTCTCTCAAAGTTGATAAAAAAAAATCCACAGATCTATGCATAGTAATGATGCATGCATGTCCTTTAAAACCCACAAACCAAACAAAAGAGAACTGCACTTTGATACAAAAACCCTTCCCGCGTGCAAACATGCGTTGTGAATGGGAAAATAACGTTTTGTTTTTGTAGGCGCGAAGAGCATTGGACTGGTTTTAAACTAAATGTTCATGCAACTCGACCTGACCTGAAAGCGTTTCTCTAAGTGTGAGAATCGATCGTCTCTCCTTCTCGACGATCGACATGACTGATACGAGATAAATATGGGTAATTGCAAAGCAAGAACGATATCACGCACATCACGCAAACAAATTACGGAAGGCGAAACAATAAATACGACAGGCTGAACAAATATAGGTTAGTAAATAAATCAACAACCATTAAAAGAAAAAAAAACACATCATCAGAGCACCGCAAGTATATTTAATGGCACTTCTTTACAAGAAAACATATTTCTGTATTCATTCTTTGGTCCCCCGACAAAAGGAGGTTGGACCTATAAATTCACCCTTGTCCGTTTGTCCGTTCGTCTGTCCGCACTTTTCTCAATAACTACGCCTTGGAATTTTTGGAAATTTTGCACAAACATTAAACATGATATGAGTAAAAGTAACAAAACGGATTTTCGGGGAAAACTCCGGTTGCTCCCCCACCCCACCCCCGAAGGGTGCTTTTCGGGTTAAATTGCTAAAATTTACACTTTTGTGCTTATTCAAAAAAAAAAATTGATGCCTTGGGTTTTTATAAAAATTTCTGAAAAGTTGTCACTAATTGAGTTCTATATATATTTTTTGTCTGTCTATACTTCACGATAACTCTTGGTTGTGCCCAAGTAACTCTTGTAGGGCTAATAAACACACTCCATTTTTGGTACTATTTTAACATATTTGTCAAAAATTTTCTGTGTATGTCTATTTAGCAGTTTTGCATGGCGTTTACCTCAAGTTTTATATGTTAAGGCCTTGGGGACTTTTGGGGATAAATACAATGCCTATTTTAATAACATAATGCAATACCTATTTTAATGCCATAATACAATACCTATTTTAATAACATAATACAATACCTATTTTAATGACATAATACAATACCTATTTTAATAACATAATACAATACCTATTTTAATGACATAATACAATACCTATTTTAATAACATAATACAATATCTTTTTAATGACATAATACAATACCTATTTAATGACATAATACAATACCTATTTTAATACCATAATACAATACCTATTTTAATGACATAATACAATGCCTATTTCATGACATAATACAATGCATATTTTAATGGCATTATACAATACCTATTTTAATGAGATAATACAATACCTATATTAATAACATAATACAATACCTATTTTAATAACATAATACAATACCTATTTTAAAAACATAATACAATACCTATTTTAATGTCATAATAAAATACCTATTTTAATGGCATAATACAATACCTATTTTAAGGCATTAAATGTATATGTTCACATGAAATCAGAGACACTATTTCAAGCATAGCTGGAAGAGGGGAAATCCTGGGTTCAAACATTTGATAGCCGTATTCGTGTATGATGAACCTGG
Source organism: Euprymna scolopes (assembly GCF_053919585.1). Taxonomy (NCBI): domain Eukaryota; kingdom Metazoa; phylum Mollusca; class Cephalopoda; order Sepiida; family Sepiolidae; genus Euprymna; species Euprymna scolopes. The sequence continues at coordinate 129,190,123 of NC_136500.1, read as the reverse complement.
TTCGAAATTATAATCAGCATCGTTTTTATTGTCATGTTAAGTAAAGATGAAGAAGAACCATACGTTTCAATTGAGATATTCTATGAATCTTACACTTGTTTCATAGGGTAACCCACTCCTGACACAGACAAGACAATATAATTCATGGAATCGTTTACAATCGCTCCTGAAATTCAACCACATGTGGTGCAAATTAAGTTCAATCTTCATGTGTACAACTAGTTTCAGCCATCTTTAGTTTTATGGCTGCTGAACGATTAACACATCTTCATCAATAACTGAAAGACTTCTCTATTGGCACAGGTTTTGCCTGTGATCAGGCTCTTTAGTTCAGAAATATAGGATTGCCCACTTAACAGTAGCCCAGAAAATGTAGTAGAGAGGAGGACCATTCTTTTATTGTTTAAATTATCTGTAGTGTTATACAAGATGCTGGAAGTGCTCCTTATTTGCATCTATGCATTTTAACAACGTTTACAGATACTGCCTGTAGATCTTTTCTGGTGATTATCCTGATAACGTTGGTAATGTTCTCCTTTAGTTGGTCTAGGTTGTGAGGATTATTTGCATAAACTTTTCGTTTTAAAGTGTCCCAAAGTAAAAAAATTATGATGACAAATACGGGGAACGTGGTGGCCATAACCCTTTTGCTTATTGTCCTCTCTTCCGTAAACATGCCATGAACTCGTGTCAGTGATCTGTGAGATGAGTGGCATGTGGCGCCATCTTGTTGGAAAAAGAATTGCATTTGGTCTTGTGGTGTCAGTTGGTCGTTAAGAAAAAGATTAGAGAGATTGGGCTGATTTAAGTGTGCCGCTTAATTCCCCCCCCCCCGAAAAAATGATTAGAGAAAGACTAGAGAATCGAGCTAGTTTTTAGTGGGGCACCGTGTAGTTTCGAGATTTTTTTATAGTCATTAAGATAACCAAAAACATAATAAAATAGGATATGCTTATGGTTATGGTAAGGTGAGTGTAAATCTCATTTAGTATTACACCATCTACTAATGAGACGATCACCAAAGTGCCTTTGCTTATTCTTGTTCAGGTAAGACTACTTGACTTTTTGAATAACCCTCATTAAATTATGTTGTCTCAATAATATAGTACACAATAACTAATGAAATCAGAAAAGAAAATCATATGTCAGCCTAAATGCTATTATTTATTTATTTAGCCCAGCATTAGAATTTTCATAAAATTACTTTACGTTATATCAATTACATGGAACAACAAGAACACTGAACGCTTGCTAGCCATAGGCAAATTTTGCCATGTGGGGTTAAATGCTATTTAGAATCCAGCATTAAAATCTAACAAGATGGCTTTATATGTTATGCCAATAATATGGATTGTTGGTTGTTTTTGCTTTACGACATATCAACCCTTTCCGGGTTATTTAATGCCGAATCCAAAGATTTTGAAGAAAAAAAATTTAATAGAATATATTTGTTGTTTCCATATCAGTTTCTATTTAACCCATAGTTGGGACCCTAACAGGTACTACCACTCCAGGTCAGAGTGGGCCTGGGAGCAATGGTCATTAAAGGGTGGCTCCGCACTCCCCAAAGCCCGCAAGCTGGGGCCTTACCACTGGATATAGTTTAAGGTCATATCCAGGACCGCCAATAATATGGTATTAAAATAGCAAATGAAAATTGGCTAGTCAGAACCAAAGTTTGATATGCTAACTTACATACTATTTAGATCCAACTTTTAAAATCTTGCAAATAACGGTATATGTTCGGCGTATACACGTATATCTCAACAATCAGAATTGATAAATAGGAATGGATCGGTTCTTACGTTCAGTCTCGAAAGACAAAGAGTACCCCCTGCAGGGACAGCTGCGCATGTAATTGTGAGGCAAGGGTTTCGCAATAACCAACCACACCTCTCCTGAATCGGTACAGTGGCCAGGAGCAGTCCAGGACGACTGAAGACAATGCCGAGATATGCGGAGAATTTATACAGCACCTGGAAGTCCCAAATGGTCACCCATCTTGTACTGGCAAGGTTCATCGTTGCTTAACTTCGGTGATCTGATGTCAAACGTTATTGTGCCTTAGAAATGGATAACCTATGCAAAATCAACAGATAAATTGTGAAAACACTAATTTTATAGGCATACGTCAATCCCATTGTAAATCAGTAAATTTTAATGGGTTAGGGTTAGGGTTAGGGTTAACTTAAATAGGTTAATGCAACTGCTGTTAGTAATGATTCGTTTTAGTAGAAAAAAAATCTTCATATCTTATGATTAAACACAAAATTAGTTCTTTATTTCACGTTATTTGATTTTACAGTTTGTAAAATGCTTTATATTTTTTCAATCTTTCTTTTTTTAAGATTTCTTTAAAACAACCTTCAATCTTCCGTTCGCAAGATTTGTTTACTTCGAGTCGATGAAGTAGATATTATATCGTCTTTAAGAACCAGTCATAATCATTGGTTGAGCGGACAAAACGTGTTGCTAAAAACAGAAGAAAATAAAACATTTGAAAACAAAAATAAACATAAAATAATGAAAGTAAAACTGCAAATAAAACCTTGTCAGCAAAACAAAATATAATTCAATATTGTTATAAATAATTCAATGTTTTTGAAAAATATAATAATACCAAGGTCGATATACGCTGAAGTGGGATTATCTTAACAAATAAATGTTGTTATATATATATATATATATATATATATATATATATATATATATATATATATAGTAATTTATAAAATATATATGGCGATTAAACTACACTGAATATTCTGCGTTTCATCCAACTATAGGATTCGTCAGGCTTATGCGCGAATTCTGTCGTTGCTTCTTGTTTTTATATGTTGAGGATTTCTAGTTGGCCAATCAGCTTTCTAGTGTCCACCGCGCCCCTTCCTATCAGCCAATGGGCATGCATTTTATCAAACAAAGGATCTGTTTTAGAACTAGGTTAGTGGTTTTAGGTGGCCGTTCTTTTTTTTTTACATATAAATATATCTATGTGTACACAATAATGCACATATATATATATATACATATATACGTATATATATATATATACATACATATATGTGTGTGATCGTTTATGTATATTCATGTTTATTTAATTTATTTATTTGTTTGTTTTCTATTGTTATTGTTAGTTTTAAAGCTATTTTGTATCGCTATCCTAGAGTAAGTATTGAGCACTTTTGAAGTAAATACTTAAAGTTTACCCATAAATCTATACTTTCGTATATTAAATTTATGTGAATAAATGAAGTAGTTATATATATATATATATATATATATATATATATATATATATATATATATATCATTATAAAACGCAAATGTCCTTCTAACGAGTGTTGTAAACAAACATCCAGTTTACGACTTTCAGTTGCGCATGCATACATAAACATAAACCCATAAAAGCTTAAACAAACAAACATATATCGCTTGACCGATTTCGTTCAAGCAAACGGACGTCCTTAGAAAGGCGAATATCTAAAATTTATTGAATAAAAAAAAAACTTCAAGATATGGGAAGCAAACGCAAAACGTGATTACAAATAATACGTATAATCATCGACTTGTTTCATATATACAGTATATATTATACTAAATAATCAACGCGACAATAAAAAGTATTTTTTACTGTATATGTCTTCAGCGCCCCAATTATTTTTTTGGGTTTTCTTTTCGCGTTTAAATTAAAAGATGTATCAAAATTTGAATTTAACTTTAAGTATTATGGTGCACCTTTACCTATAACTATGTAAAAACCACTTATAATTCGATGGCTTTAATTTTTTTTTTTTTTCAAAAATTAACAATTATACATAGAACTACTCATAGAAATATATCTATATTCTTTTTACATTTTAATATACTTTCATAGAAATGTTTCTATTATGTCACAAAAACTATTTTCTTTACGTCATAAGCGTCACTCTCATACATTAATTACATAGCTTATATAACATACTGACCCAACGGGTCACGGGTAGTCTAGTATATATATATATATATATATATATATATATATATATATATATATATATATATATATGTATATATATATATATATATCAGGTTGTTGCATAAACTTCCCGCCATTTCATAAAAACACTTTTTGTTCTAAAACATGTTTTGATATTTAGCGAATTCTTATGTATGACCTAAAAATCCACTCTGTAAAAAGTCCTAATTTGTTCTGTGGGAAATGTTTAAGTGCTTTCTTTACTATTCTTCTATGCACTTGAACCCGGTGTGGCAGTAACTGTAAACATAACATCGGTAGGTTAAAAATACAATAATATATATATATATATATATATATATATATATATATATATATATATATATATATACATATACACATATATATATATATACATACATATATATAATTATTACAATAATAATTTTTTAATACCTACAAAGACTAGGGTTTCATCCTTTCGGGAATCATCAGTGTAGTATGACAGGATTACTACCGCTAAGGAGATTCGAAACGGGCCACGAAGCCAACTCACTCCATTAGCAAAGAAACGAACCTCATATATATATATATGTATGTATGCATGTATTTATATATATATATATATATATGTATATATATATATATATACACGAGACAACAGTTAATAAAACATGTTCAACAACACTTTGAAAAAGAGTTAAAACATATTTAATCTGAATATATATATACATATATATATGTATATATATATATACATATATATATATATATATATGTATATATATATAATTTAACAAAATGACAAAGTTCTCTTTTCGAACCAAAATAGTGTGATATTGTGAAACTCTTGACAAATTGGTTTTTCTGCGCACTGATGAGACCCAGTTGTGTAAAATTATTGTTGATGAACTATTATATGCTCGTATGCCAACAGTGAGACTTAAATAATTTAACGCGTGTGCTACTAAAAAAAAAGAACATTTTTAAAATGAAGAAACTCCTCAGTGTCGCTTCCTTTAACTTTAGGAAAATATGCATATGAACTAGTTATCTGAATTATGGTGTTAAATTGCATCATATATATATATATATATATATATATATATATATATATATATATATATATATATGTGTGTGTGTGTGTGTGTGTATGTGTGTATGTATATATATATATATATATATATATATATATATATATATATATATATATATGTATGCATATCAATATTATATATTAAAACGTATTATTGGTATACATTTATTATATATCATGATATTATTATTACGTAATCGAGGACGCCATGTTGCGGAGACTACAATTCGCTAATTATCCAGCATCTTAGAAGATGAAGAAGGCGACAAAGATAACCTGAGGTGAGGATAAGGTCAGACCAATGTCGACAAAGAACTTCGAAGAAAACCTAACAATGGCATCAGCGGCATTTTCCCATTTTTTTTCTCCAACACCAATTCAATAAGCATTCTTGCATTTATAGATTCGTCGCACTGCTGCCTTTCTCGAGAGTCAACCCGATGCACCAAGGGGAGTTAATTGATGGGAAAATAATCTTATTAATTGAGATCGTGATCCTAGCACTTTTCGAGAACAGAGTTAGGTGCGTAGCTGCTCTTTTGAATCGGTCTTATTGCAGTTTTATCATTAGCAAAGGCATTAACCCTCAACTTTACACCAGAAAAAAAGCATGAACTTTTGACTCTATTTCAGAGTAAAATAGCAGAACATGCTCGATGAATAATTTACAACAATTTATGTGCTTTATCGTTAAATGAACAATGGGTATACTAATGGATACCCGGTCAATCTATAAACGATATGGTGAGTAAAAATTATAGCGGATCCATTTATTACGTGGTTATTTATGATAAGAATGTATACTATATTTCTATTAATCTGTATGTATGTATGTATGTATGTATGTATGAATGAATGTATGTATGTATGTATGAATGTATGTATGCACGTATGTATGAATGTATGTAGTATGAATCTATGTATGTATGTATTTATGTATGTATGAATGAATGTATGTATGAATGTATGTATGCATGTATGTATGTATGAATGTATGCATGTATGTATGTATGTGTGAATGTACGTATGTATGTATGTATGCATGTATGAACGTATATACGGCATAATCAAGTTCACACACCGGTTCTTGTCTGATCATCAAAATTAAGCAACGTTGAGCCTTGCTAGTAGCAGCTGGGTGACCATTTGGGGATTCCAGGTGCTGTACGTGCTCTCTGTTTTCAATCGTCCTGAACCTCCACTTACCATTGGTATTTAAGAATGCTGACTAAGGCAATTCCACGCACAAGCACTCTTGCAGTGAGTATCCATAGTCGGTAAAGTCTAAAGGAAGCTACAAAAAATGTATGTATATAAGTATGACCGTTCCACTTTTTCTAAAAACAACTGATGGGGCGATGTGACTAAAATTTTGTATGGACTTTTGTTACGATAAGATACAATAAACTAAGTATTATGGTATTCGTTCGATGCTCAGTAAAGGACATAGCAGAAAAGAACACATAAAAACGTGTACAGGTAGAAAATCCAACAAACAATATATGAATACAATTGTTAAATATTATGTTTCTGAAACGATTTCGAAAACTTTATATATTGCTACCCTACGTCAGTAATTAGCGATTGAGTAAACTAGTAAAAAAAAATTGCGCGGGTTTCATTTTAACATGCCAGCATAAGCTGGCGGCAAACGGAAATGTACCTAGCGGCAGAATGCATAATTGAAGCAGGGGTCAAAGGATTGATCCCGTAAACAAGACAGATGTTTAGCGACATAAAGAAATGACGTCATGTGTTTCGAGCGAATGAAAAGAAAGTGCCCTGGTAGTCTCTCGCGGGAAGCGGTACTGATTAGATGGTCTTGAATGTAATGATCAAAGCTGAAGTGGCTGATGACTCTGCCCGTCTGCGTCTTTCAGTTCTTAAGTTAGAAATATATTTTAAGAGGGAATTGATTTTGCAAGTCTCTCCCCAACACAAACACACACACTATCTCTGTCTCTCTCTGTCTCTCGCTGGCTCTCTGGCTCTCTCTCTCTCTCTCTCTATATATATATATATATATATATATATATATATATATTTCACTGAATATAACCTAAACTCAGTAAGTCTCCATTGTGTTTCACGCACGAGTCGTTCTGTTCGTCTAGCTAAACATGCGAGGCGGTCAATATCTACGAGATGGTTACCGGCCATGTTAAGAAGCAAGAAAATACCAGCATCCACACGTGTATGTATGATTCCTGTGCAGTAAGCGGATACTCTTATTTTGCAGCATCTTAAGAAAGGTGCATACAAAAATTCAGTCAGACCAGCCCAGCACATGTATAAAGATATTCTATTGTTTCTTTGCTCAATTAGGAGCGAGAAGTAACATGTACTATTAAGTAGTCGATGTTTACGAATCGGCGTACAAAATCAGAATCCGTGATTTTGTTGTTGTTGTTGTTGTTATTTTTTCAATGTTCACCCCAAACAAGGCACAGTGACACTTTGATTAGGGGATTACTATCGAGGACATAAGTTGCAGGGATATTATGAAGGGAAATTAGCAGAAAGATGTCTGTTCACATTATACTTGAACCTCTGCATGTCAGTACAGTTAGGAAAGCAGAATCCCGGAAGGGAGTTCCAAAGTCTAGCATTTCTGGGACAGAAACTATTATATTAGAAGGCTTTCTTACACCTAGAGATATCAACTGTGTAGGGTGGGATTTAGCTTTTATAAAGGCACAGGATGGTTTCAGGCTCGCGTGGCTTCTAGCACGGTAGATAGAGCCCACCTACTTTGCAGCAGCCTTGGCAATGCTGTCAGTGTATCTGTTTCAAATCATGTTCCCTGTGAATGCTAGGCCGAGGAGTTTAAAGCAAGTACTTTCCTGTATTGTGTTTTTGGCTACTGCTATTTGTGGTAGAGAAGGTTTCTTGTAATTATTGAAGGAAAGAAGTTTAGTCTTGGCAGCATTGAATGTGACCCTCCATTTTTGACCCCATTCTACTACAGATTGAAGGTCATCCTCTAGTTTTTCTGCCATTTCTTTAGATATTTGTTCATTTGTTTTATACTGGTGCCTGTTATAGAGCGTGGTGTCATCAGCAAATATATCAATCTCAGAGGCAATTTTATCAGGGATGTCATTTATGAATATTAGGAATAATAAAGTTCCGAGGATAGACCCCTGAGGTACTCTCGCATTTATATCTTATTGTTTAGATGTACGACCGTCGAGGACAACTTCGATTCTTCTCTTATTTAAGAAGGGTTTAATTACGTTATGTATTCTTCCAGTGATACAATACGATCTGATTTTCTTTAGAAGATCATCGAGCCATATCCTGTCAAAAAGTCATATATTGAGGTCTACCGCATGCGTTAGTCTGCACGTCGTTCGCGCATACACTGCCCTTAATAAAAACAAATAATCAAACGTTAGACCCATTAGAAAATTTCCTGATTTTTTTTTTTTTAACTGGTCTTTCTGGGAGCAACATGAATGCTTTAAAAACTAGTAAAAGCAGTTGAACTGAGTGTTCTCTTCCCTCTCAAATTATGGATTCTCCGTTACCAGTTTTTGGAAGTGTCTCGCACCAGTTTTGAGGTTTCACTGTAAGGTATTTTGTAACGAGAGAAGTATTTTTGGATGAAACTTTTAGTTTTGTATACTTTATAGTAAAAAATGTGTGAAGAACTAACTGATTTACTTCAGTTGAAAACAGATACACCAAAATTGCGTTGAATATCATTATCACACGCGTTATGTTCTGACATTATGTATGTCGAAATAGTTGGTTTCGTTTGCTTACTACAACTATGTGGAAACTGATTTAATATTCAACGTAAAATATGGCCATTTCTGCTTTCTGCGAATATAATAACAGGTTTGAATGTAACAGTAATTCTTGATTCGTGCTTGAACAGACGGACAGAGTATCTTTTAATAATCCGTGGATAACTTTAATGAAGTACGTATTTTCTTTCGCGTATTCATTTATTTCAAGGTATCTGTGCACTTAGAGAAGAAAATCTTATATTAAACTTAAACATAAACAGACAAAATTTTATTTAAGACTTAGACGTAAGACAACAACGGACAGACCGACAAATGGACTCACGCATGCACACAGATGCGTAAACCTAGTAAATAAACAAAAGTAACAAGGGCCTAATATGGCTTCTTATCGACGTGGATTTTTTTTTGTCTTTCTTGTATAAACACAACATGGTTTCTAGTCTGACGTTGCTATGGCAACAAGCGCCATCTAAACAGCGTCCTTCCTTCTGCCGCCACAGAATGAACAAACGGAGAAGAAAAAGAAAAATCGAAAAAAAAAAAATTAAAAAAACAATACTAGCGAGGAGAAGAACTGTTGTGCTAGCTTATAGTTATAAGGTTTAACGGCAGAAAAAGAAGTTTACAGTTGAAGAAAACTAGCACATGACTTGCAAGCAAATCAAATATAAATATTTCTGGTTCGTTATCAAGTCTCTGTCTGTTTCTATTTCAGTCTGTCTGTCTTCCTTCCCCTTCTCTCTCTTTCTCTCCCCCTCTCTCTCTCTCTTTCTTTATATATATATATATATATATATATATATATATATATATATGTATATATGTGTGTGTGTTTATATATATATATATATATATATATATATATATATATATATAGAGAGAGAGAGAGAGAGAGAGAATAAATGACAAAATGTTATATTCCAAAATTAATGATGTTGACCATCTTATAATTTATTCCTTTAAATCAGTTGACGTATACAATTCTTGACAGTATCTGTTTCGTAGCGCAAAGGCAATCACTTAATTAACATATCAATCAGTGAATCTCTGATGCCCTTAACTCTCCAGAAGTAATAGCAACAATCAATCCGTAAAAAGGAATTAAAGTGTGATTTGACATGATTAAAATCCGAAAATTGGAAGAGAAGCTGCAAATACCTTTTTACTTTTCCATTACGCCATATTGAATTAAGTTCTGATGAATTAAAGGCAAAATAGAGTCACTGATTGATATAGTAATAAAATGATTGATTTTTCGCTACGAAACAGATACTCTTAAGAATTGTATAAGTCAATTGGATTAAAGGAATAAATTATAAGATGGTCAACATCATGAATTTTTGGAATATAACCTTTTTGTAATTACACTGAGCTTCTTAAATATGGATTGATATATATATATATATATATATATATATATATATATATATATATATATATAGAATAAAATAAAGCAAGATATAAATGATGCTTTAGACGTTATGTGAATAAAAAGGAAAAACCTAAAAGAGTAAAAACAAAATTAAATCAACGTTTCGTCCCCATTTCAAGGGACATCATCAGGATTTCTTCCTGTACATCCTCGCCTGGAAATCCTGATGATGTCCCTTGAAATGGGGACGAAACGTTGATTTAGTTTTGTTTTTACTCTTTTAGGTTTTTCCTTTTTATTCACATATATATATATATATATTATAAGAAAATATTTTTCTACAGAAATACATATATAAATATATATATATATATATATATATATATATATATATATATATAAAAAAGTGAACGTGTCTGTCTGTCTGTCTGTCTGTCTGTGTACATTTCCCTACGCAATAACTCTGTCAATTTTTAGTCGATAGACTAGAAATTAGGAATACCGGGTACTGAGATTTGGGAAAATAGATGTGACGGGTGTCAGCCAGAAAATTGGCTGTTAAGGGGTCAAATTTTAACGATTTGACCTTTAAGAACTCTACCAAACTCCTCCGACAATTTTGGGTCTAGACACTTGAAATTTTAGATATAGGTTCCTGGCACCTGGATCTAATTTAATAAAGTGATTTGAGCCCGAAACTATAAATTTTAAGGGGTCATAATAGGGGTCAAATTAAAAAAAAATTTACTCTTTTTTTTTTTGGCTCAGCATACACCTCCAAACACCCGGGCAACGCCGGGCTGAAATGCTAGTATATATATATATTATAAGAAAATATTCTACAGAAATATATATATATATATGTATATATATATATATGTGTATATATATGTATATATATATATATATATATATATATAATTTAAAGGAGATTAGAATAATAGTCTAAAGAGCTAAGTGTATTTAATGTAATAATGAAATTACTAGTTTAATTAAAATACAGGAAATGCTCGTTGTAATTTAGATATATAATAAGCTCGATAGTTAAATGTCCTAGAGCTAATTCAATATTAAGTAATGTGATTTATAATTTAAAAATTTTAAAAAAAATTTTTAAATTTAAAAATCAAAATGTAATTAAATTAAAAATCAGTTTCATAAGAAGGAACAACAACAAAGTCAATTATCTGTACGATCGTTTCGGAAATCCGTGCTTTTTATTTGAGGTATACATGAAGTCACGTAGAACAATTATACATAGTTTTTTTGGTAAGCACGGTCTCCTCATCAGCAAATTTAGGAGGATTTCTATTGAATTGAAAAGACACCAAAAATAAACCTAGCATTAAAAGTAAGGCAGATGAATCTGAAAAATTGAAGTAAAAGGTTTGGATTTAAAATTTATAAGAAAATTAATAAGAAAATTGGTATAGGTTAGAAATAGAAATGAGTAGAAAAAAAATATTTTTTTTGAATTTACATAATAAATTTGATTTAAAAATATATAGATATAGTTACCTTTTAATTTTTCTTTTTTTGAAATCAGGAACTGTATTTAAAGTAGTCATTTAGATGTTTGCTATAGCTTTTTATTTTATTGAATGATGAATTTTAAAAGGGCGACGCTCGTGCAGTAAATTGTTTCCGTTAGCGTATTTTGATCTAAAGACGCTACAGTTAATATTTATAGAGAGAGAATATTTATTTAGCAAGTTTTTAAGGGGAGATAATTGTCATGGTTTTATTTATTATTTGATTTACGAGTCTAAGGGCGGTAATTGGTCTAACTTAATTTATTAAAAAAAAAAATAAAATAAAAAATAAAAAAAATAAAGTAATCTATTTTTACTAATGAGTAATTTTTAATGATATTCTCTCTATATAAATATTAACTGTAGCGTCTTTAAATCAAAATACGCTAACGGAAACAATTTACTGCACGAGCGTCGCCCTTTTAAAATTCATCATTCAATAAAATAAAAAGCTATAGCAAACATCTAAATGACTACTTTAAATACAGTTCCTGATTTCAAAAAAAGAAAAATTAAAAGGTAACTATATCTATATATTTTTAAATCAAATTTATTATGTAAATTCAAAAAAAAAATTTTTTTCTACTCATTTCTATCTCTAACCTATACCAATTTTCTTATTAATTTTCTTATAAATTTTAAATCCAAACCTTTTACTTCAATTTTTCAGATTCATCTGCCTTACTTTTAATGCTAGGTTTATTTTTGGTGTCTTTTCAATTCAATAGAAATCCTCCTAAATTTGCTGATGAGGAGACCGTGCTTACCAAAAAAACTATGTATAATTGTTCTACGTGACTTCATGTATACCTCAAATAAAAAGCACGGATTTCCGAAACGATCGTACAGATAATTGACTTTGTTGTTGTTCCTTCTTATGAAACTGATTTTTAATTTAATTAAATTTTGATTTTTAAATTAAAAAATTTTTTTTTTAATTTTTAAATTATAAATCACATTACTTAATATATATATATATATATATATATATATATATATATATATATATATATATATATATATATATATATATATATATATACTAATAGTTTTGCCCGTCATAAATATATTTTAATTCTTACAAATTTCTTATTTATTATTATAAAGCCAATTTTCTATTGATTATTATAGTGAAGCAAATAATAGCTTAGAAAGATTAAAAAAAAGGATGACTTAGGTGTTATCAGCTATGATTCGAACTCAAAACATACAGGTTATAAATCTCATCCGTAAAGATTTGTACTATGTATACATACAACTGAGCGTAATAGTTAGATGAAACTAATAGTAATCTTATATATGAAATGCTCTACGTCCGTCCGTCTGTCTCCATATTTTCAAACTCTATCTCCCCCGAAACTAAAAGTCGCAGAGCGGCGCTAGGGGCTTCAAATGATTGGATTTTTTTTATGAACCGTTCTTTTATGGATCTTTAGCTGGTTAAAATAGTTTTAAAGGGTAAAAAAGGGTCCAAATTAAAAAAAAAATCGTTATACATTTTGTACATGTTTTAATTTTTGATTTTTAATAAATTTATATGCGAGTTACGTTAGAATAGTGGTAACGTCACCAGCTTTGAATGCTACAGTTTTGCTTTCGGTTTCGATTCTAGCTGATGGCATCCAAATATTTATTTATTTATTTATTTTTACTTTTTAAATCATGACTTTATAATAATATATGCGAAATCTGGAGAAATTAAAATATTATATTGAAACGTATTTTACGACCGGGCAAAGCCGAGCATTCTCCCACCGAACCCCGCTAGTAGTCAACTAAAAATATAATTAATTAATTATTTAATTAATTAATTAAAGCTTAATTTTCAAACAATACGCAAATTACTTAACGTTTAGTTTATTTAATAACTCTTAAATCCATGTCTATATTAAAGAATTTCCTTTTAATAATTTTAAAAACAAAAAGTAGATGTGGCATTCGAAGTACATGTCCAGGTTGAAACCTAGACAATCAGTCCGACAGAAACTTGGACATTTCGATAGCCTTTTTGTTGTCGGATTGATGCAAAGTGCTCTGTGTAGCCCTAGGAGGTACCCCCCTCTTAGCGCTTGCCTTCTGGCTATAAGGGGGAGCAAGTTCATCGCTTGTTGCCTGTGGCAGTCTCGCCGGATAAATTCAGTGCTTTTTGTAGTGATAGTTTCGTAATTTTCAAAATGGCGTTTATCGTGTTTTGCACACGAACTCTTCTATATATAGAAAAGCGAAAATGTATGTATGTTTGTGTGTAAGTATGTATGTATGTTTGTGTGTCTGCTAAAAACTTTCGACCGACGGAACAAAAATTCACATACTTGGTCTCATATTAAAGCTTCACCCTCCGGACGACAAATATCGAAAAATTAGCCCAAAAAGACCATCAGAAGTGCGTCAAGTGATCGATTTTCTGCAGGGGTGGTCCCAAAAAAAGTGACATTTTAATGTTAAACATTACATATTTTTAAATCGATTTATAACTGCCCCCCAAAAAATACGGGCGCCAACTCTTCTACATAGAGTATACACGGGGCCGTTTATTTTGGGTCAACTTGTATTTAAAACCGGCTGAGTCATGTCACGTGATCTTGACGTCAGCAAGCTCTAATGGCAGTCTGAATTAAAAAAAAACATGTTGTTATCGGTAGAAAATTTTTTTAATCCTTACACAAGCTAAACTATGAGCCTCTACGCTATGGTAACGTTACCAAAGTTATTAGCTAATTCAAAATAGTTAGATACGATAGTTAAACGAAAAATAACAAGCCAAAAATGTGAAGTAAAAAAATACTCTTACAAAAAGTATTAACGATCGAAGTTTTTACAAAAACAAAACAGCCAGACGCGATTTTATTTTTTAGTAACAGTCTTTAGAGTAAGGAAGACGAAGTGAGAGAGAGAGAGAGAGACGCAAACAGAGAGAGAGAGAGAGAGAGAAAGAATAACGTTAACTTTTTCACCCCGAAATCGACAATTTTCGACAGGGGGGGGTGAACAACGCATGCGTCAGATGACGTCATGACGTCTTGACCTGATTTACTTTAAATAGTTGAAAAACCGAACAAATTTCAGATGCGTCGGTTTAGCCCAGGTAGTTAAAGCCTAGGTGCATTATCAAAGCGTTTTGGCTTCGAATCGAGTGTGAGATGTTTTTTTTTTTAAATTTAAATATTGAACCATGTATTATTTAAGCCATTTTTCATGTAACGTTCGTTTTCCTGTTTTTTTTTTTTTTTTTTTACTTCGCTTATTCTTAGCGACACCCAAAAACACCCGGGTACCCACCGATTTTTTAAATTTTAATATCGAAACAGGCTTATTTAAGCCATTTTCCACGTGTTTGTTTTTCTGTTTTCATCGTTTGTTTGCCTTACGTTAGTTTTTTTGTGTTTTTTTTCGATGTTTTGATTTTTCTTACTTCGCTTATAACAATGCTTACATCGTCATCTTCGTCGTCGTAACGCTCGACGACTTTCAAACATCTTTCACTTATTCGCTTATAACAATGCTTCATTCTGGCTGGCCGATTTTATTTTCAAACTTCGTCTCAGGGCTTCGGCTTCGATCCTACCCCCCCCGGTTTCTTTTTTATTTAACACCACACACACACCTACAAACACTCGGGCAACGCCGGGTACCCCTCGCTAGTTATATATAAATTAAAATAGTTGATAAGATATATGCACACACAAATACACACTCATGCACACACACACACACGCGCGCATGAAAGAAAGAGACAAAGACTGACAGAGAGTGAGAGAGAGAGAGAAAAAGAAAAAAGAAGAGAAAAAGGCGAGGAGAGATATAATGGCAGAGAGATAAATATTTGCGTTAATATGTATGAATTATAGATGTTAGAAGTGCCAGTTATTGATTCGGTATTAAGTGAACATGTATATATATAAACCTGGCGAATTCCCACGAGAATGAAACGCGGAATATTCTGTGTAGCTAAATTGTCATGTATAATCTTATAACTTACTACCTAGCTCTACCAAAATTTACGCATAAACTTAGAGAGAAAGACAGAGAAATGGGCCGATGTGATAGATAATGAAAGAGAGATAAACATGCGTTAATACGTATGCATTATATGTTACAAGTGCCAGTCAGTAGAGTCTGTTTTAAGTAAACATCTCTCTCTCTCTCTCTCTCTCTCTATCTATCTATCTATCTATCTATATATATATATACATAAATATATATATATATATATCAGTCAGTAGAGTCTGTATTAAGTAAACATCTCTCTCGCTCGCTCTCTCTCTATATATATATATGTATGTAGGTATATATATATATATATATATATATATATATATATATCAGTCAGTAGAGTCTGTATTAAGTAAACGTCTATATACACACATATATATATGCATATATATATATGCATATATATATATATGCATATATATATGCATATATATATGCATATATATACATATATATATGCATATATATATGCATATATATATGCATATATATACATATATATATATCAGTCAGTAGAGTCTCTTTTAAGTAAACATCTCTCTCGCTCTCTCTCTCTCTCTCTCTCTCTATATATATATATATATATATATATATATATATATATATGTATATATCAGTCAGTAGAGTATGTATTAAGTAAACGTCTATATTTACACATATACATATATGCATATATATATACATACATACATATATATATATATGTATATATATATCTGTCAGTAGAGTCTGTATTAAGTAAACATCATATATATATATATATATATATATATATAATTGTATGCATATACAAGGTGAGCCAAAATAAGGGTCCTATCTTTAAATTTGAATAACTTCCACAAAATAAAAGTTAAACTCACCAAACTTTATGTGTGTGTAGACTGACCCTTCCGAGATTTTTTTTGACATAAACAAAACAAATTTTGGCCGAAAAACACTTCTTAAAACTTACATGAATTTATGAATTTTTAAAAATAGGACCCTTATTTTGGCCCACCCTGTATATATGCATATATATATATATAAATATATACACATTCACACACACACACACACACACACACACACACACACACACACACATATATATATATATATATATATATATATATATATATGCGTGTTCGTACCAAGGAAATATCATAAATGATTTCATATTTCATCCAACGCAGAAGAAATGCATATTACGCAAGTGACATACGCGCACACAATTAAAAACTGAATTCAAAGCGTCTTCACTCTCGCGCCTTCTCATATGTTCACATCGATACAAAGGTAACAGAAAAAAAAAAATAATGACAAGTAAATGAGAAAAAAAAAACGTACATTCCTTCCCATAATGCATTTGTATTAGTAACGCGAGTCATTATATGAGGACGTGTTCGAACTTAAGAGTGCATCGTTTTACAACGTATTTTTTTTTTTATTATGTCGGTCGAATTAATGAAAGATTCACCTTGACTCGTTAGATAAAAAGACGTTAAGAGACACGGGAACGGGATGATGCCGGTTGGGGAAGAAGCATCTTTTGTGTTTCCCGGCAGACGATGCTCATTCACTCTGAATTATTATCGATATTTGGCTTAGACATGAAATGGAGACAACGTTGGTGAGAGTTGCTCTCTTGATGCTAACAGGTACATCTATGAGTAAACAGTGGTCAGTTCACAGTTAAGTAAGCAGACAGGTACCCGTTTGGGGGGTCGGGTGCGAACATAGACAGCCAAACGAGTAGAATGATAGTAAACAAGATTCGGATCGATAAGCAGGGTAGATGATAGTGTTAGGACGATTAATCGAAACCAGAATCGGGAATCGAAAAAATCTGAATATTTGGAGGGCATCGGAACGGTATCAGAGTCGGTATCGGAATCGGAAAAAATTGTATCGATTTTCCGATGCTAAAACGATTCTTTCATCTTTTTTATTTGATTGCGTTTAAAGCTAAATCTTTCATTGCTAGTAACAATGATAAAATCATAACTATTGATTGATTTGAAACCACCAATGGAGCTAAAATCGATCGAGCTTTTCCCATAAGTATATTTTTTTTTTTACGTTTAGGAAAATATCTGCACATTTTACATGTGCGTTTTTTACGTTAACCAGAGTAAAATACCCCCGATAAACCCCACAAGCAGCAAAATCCCACCCCTTCACATTTGAGATCCGTAGATGTAAGTAATTTCTTCCCCAGAACCGCTAGACTTTGGAATTCCCTTCCGGATTTCTGCTTCCCTAACTGTACTGACATGAAGAAGTGCAAGTGTAACGTGAACAGACATCTTGCTGCACAACTCCCCACATAGTACCCCTGTAGCTTATGTCCGTGATAGTTGCTCCCTACATCAAAGTGGCAATGCGCCTTGTTTGGGATGAAAATGTAATTTTAAAAAAAACAACAACAACAAAAAACTATATAGTTAAATATTTAGAGATTTATAAAGAATCGGGGGGATTGTATCGGAGTCGGTAATTTAGTACGAAATCTGTAATTTTATCGAAATTGGGAAAACTATTGGAATCGTCTCATCATGAGTAAGTGATAATCACAAAAATATATCGAAGGTTATGTTTAGTATGTACTAGTAAACTAACTCATAGAAAACAGTGATTCCAAACGCGCGCGATAGTGAGAGATTTAAGAGAAAGAGAGAGTAAAAACAAGGTCTTATACGCGGGGTTGGTATTTATTCGCTCCCCCACCGAGCAAATAAGACACAAGGCCGATTTTTTAAAGTGAGGAGTGTAGGGGAAATGGGGACCAACTCCCCGGGGTGATAGGGGAGCTGGAAAGGGACAGTTGGTATGAAGGGTTGCTCCTACATTGACAAAAGTCTTATATGTGGGGTTGGTATTTATTTGCTCCCCCACCAAGCAAATTAGACACAAGGCCGATTTTTAATGTGAGGAGTGAAGAGGAAATAGGGACCAGCTCCCCGGGAAGTAGGGGAGCTGGATAGTGACAATTGCTATAAAGGGTTGCCTCTACATTGACTAAGGTGTAATATGTGGGGTTGCCCCTACATATGGTCTTTACTTGCAGTATCTGCCGGAACAGATACTAGACTTTGATCTTGGCCAAAAGGCCAAGAAAAGGAGGTATTTATTTGCTCTCCCACCGAGCAAATTAGGCACAAGGCCGATTTTTAATGCGAGGAGTGAAGGGGAAATGGGACCAACACCCCGGGGAGTAGGGGAGCTGGATAGTGACAATTGGTATGAAGGGTTGCCCCTACATTGACCAAGGTCATATATGTGGAGTTCTTCACACTGATAGACCGACGGGCGAATTAACATCTAATAGAGGTGTGTGAATGCGCCTAATAATGAATTATTGCTATACTTTAGCGCGGCCAAAAGCGATTCGAGAACAAGAATTAAAGTCATTGTCAGTTTGGTGATAAACAATGCCCTGAGAGGATTTGAAATTATGGGTGGAATAAGCAGACATTGATTGTCTCAGAGAGTGCAAGTATTTGATGACACTGGTCTTAAAGCCGGCTGTATTTTGGTGAGCAGGGAAGCAGTCTTCTGATAATGTCTTCGTTCAGATAGTCATTGGAAAGTCAGTCTAATCAATGAAATTTTCATTTTGTTTCAAGTATCTAGAGAAAGAAAAGAAAACTATTTGCAGGAGTTGCAGTGAGACGAGTTCTTCCCATCACCAGAGTACATTTCATGAAGATAAAAATTGAATAGAGAGAGACTAGCAAACTTTTTATAAGAGATATGGGATGCCAGGAACAGATGTTATCGAGCAGTTTGAAGTCTATCGTATGCTGCGTGGGTAGTAGGGAACGAATAACTTTATTTACTACTCCAGAACAATCGTCTGCAAATTTTACAAGTCTTGCTTTGACAAAATATGATGCAAATGAAAGTTCGTCATGGATTTGTTGTTTGGTATTTCGGGCTCTCACGAGAAGGCGGTTATTATTTTTTTTTTATTTTTATTTTTTTTTTTTTTACACGGTGGTCACCACTTATCAAGGCCCGGAGGCCACTCAGGGATCAGTACGTTAGTGTGGAGATTAAATGAAGTGTTTACTTAAGGGGGCGGTTCATTAGGAATTTGTTAACGTTGGACTTGATGACATCCAGGTTGTAGTCAGGTGGGAAGCAGGCGGACGGAACAGAGTTCCACGGGCGTACAGTTCTAAGAAAGAAGCTTTATCAAGGAATCTGTGTTTTGATTTCGGCACAGATAAAGAGTGGGTAAAATTTTTCATAGTGGATTCCGCTAGACGGGTGTTTTTCGTGAAAGATTGGCAAGGGGGGACCAGACATTGGAGCTTAGACGAGCACCTGCCATGGAAATAACGATAAAAAAAGGATAGGCTCGCAACGTCTATTCTGTGGGAGAGAGGTTGCAGGGTAGAGAAAAGGCCATTCCCCACTAATCCACGAAGTCTATTTCGTACTCTGTCAAGGCAGGATAGGATGCTTTTAGCAGCTCCTGCCCAGATATGGCAGCAGTATTCCATCCTTGGACGTACTTGGTTTTTATATAGATAGAGAATTGCATCAGTAGTGAGATATCTTTTGGAGCGGTAGAAGGATCCCACCATCTTTCCAGCGACCTTTGCAACAGACTTGATGTACGTGTTCCATTTCAGATATTATATTTACGATTCAGGCGTTTTTCAATTTTTTTGGAAAGTCTCTATGTTTCCGAACTATAGCCAAGGATTACCTGTGTTATAGTTTTCAGTTGGATGTTTTTGTGAATGTAACAGTTCATTACGCCAAGAACCGCTCCGAGGAAGGAATTCATGGCAAGTGCTCGTCTGAGCTCCAGTCTATGGTCCCCTTAACCAAAGTTTTATAAGAAACACTCATCTAGACGAAAACACTATCAATAATTTCCCCCCACTCGTTATCTGTGCCTAAACCTAAACGAAGATTCTTCTTTCTTAGAACTGCACGCCTGTGGAACTCTCTTCCGTTTGCTTGCTTTCCAGCTGATTACAATATGGTCGTCTTCAAGTCCAACGTAAACAAGTTCTTGATAAACCGTCCACTTAATTAATCCAATTTACCAAATTTCCACTACTAACGATTACTACGATATTGTCCCATTGACTACTGTACACTCTTTAACCTTATACTCGAGTGGCCTCTGGGCCTTGATAAATGGTGACTCTTATGTAAAAACAAAAAATCAACAGATGACAAATAACATTTTCAAACCTGATAGCAACAAAACCCATCGACCTTGATTATCAATATATTTTTAGTAAAGGAAAAAAGAAACGAGGGCAACGTTTGCCTCCAATCAGATTCCGTTACAGATCTGTTCAATGCCAAAATTGAAATATCGATTGATTTTTAAATGGGAATAACCCGACCAGAGATTTAGGTTTACGCTGGGAAGATTCGATGTAGCGTTCGCTGTTCTTCGTGTTTCAAGTAAACTGTTCGATAAACGCGCTCAGGAGAAATACGATTTTCTATTAAGTCAGAATAACGGATTCCTTCGTAATCTTTTTCGATCAATCGATAAAATAAATCCATTAAAATAGATAACAATCAATTTCCCTGTATAAACTTATCTTATTTCCAAAATTTGACTCGGTAGCAAGGTTAGCAAGTACGATTGACGAATGCCTATCGCGAGTAAAATATTTACTCGGCAGAAAATATGTATATACACTTGCGTTAAAACAAATCGATATTCGTTAAATAATTTTATATATCTTTATAATATTTCTATTGGTGTATCTATCCGTTCCACTTTTTCTCGGAGACTACTACGCTGATCTGACTGAAATCTTGTGTGGACCTTTGTTATGTTAAGGTGCAGCGAACTAGGTATTATGGCGAACGTTTGATGAATAGTTAGGGATTATTAATGATTGGTCTTCACAATTTCACATTTAATTTCGAAGTTTTTTTAAAAACTATTGGATTGATCTGGTTGAAATTTTGTCTGGGTCTTTGATATGATTAGGTGTAGCGAATTATGTATTATGGCATCCGTTCAATACACAGTTAAATAGGAATAAATTCAACCACCAATTTAGAATAATGCACTAATTTACTCGTTTTTAACAGCTAAACGTCTACTTGATTTATATGAATTTGATATGTGCATATATTTACATACTGAGGTGTAGAAGATTTACTCAAAAGATTTTTTTACAGAGATGTTTCCACATATCAAGGCCTGAAGGCCACTCGAGGATAAGATTTAATGTATGTGTGGTAATCATTGGGACAGTAGTGCAGTAATAGTTTGTGGTAGAAATTTGGTATACTTACATTTAAGAGGACGGTTCAATAAGAATTTGTTCATGTTGGACTTGAAGACGACAATATTGTAGTCAGTTGGAAAGCAGACACGCGGAACAGAGTTTCACAGATGGGCAGTTCTAGGACAGAAGCTTTGTTCATGGAATCCACGTTTATGTCTAGACACAGAAACACAGCTATCAAGGAGGGGGGGTTCGTAATCAAAGCCATATTTGGT
>NC_136500.1:129140445-129162945 GCF_053919585.1 Euprymna scolopes | reverse complement strand
TTCTTTTTTTTTACTATTTTATAACTTATCAAGGCTAAAAAACACTCGACATAAGGATTTCATGAGTGCTAAGTGGACGATGAGGCAACACCAGATTAGAAAAAGATGGTTATGATTAATTTGATAAAATTAGTCTTATACTAGCTGTACTCGCCCGGACACGCGTTGCTGCGTGTCCGTCTGGTTAACGCAAGAAGATGCACACACACGCGCACACACAGAAACATACGCACATTCACATACACATGCACGCGCACACACGCACATAAGCATGCACGCATGTGTACACATACACACGCACGCGCACACATACACACACACGCACGCACACACGCACGCACGCACGCACGCACACACGCACACACGCACGCAATACGTTCCCTTATCGATTTTATATGCCTGGCATTATTGGTTGTAAGGTGATAATGGTTTTAATTTAAGTTTAAAATGAAAAAAATCAAGTATGATGGTTCAATTGTGCTTTAAACAGAAACATTTATTTCGAACTCACCCCTGTAATATCAAAGAACCTACTGTTGATTTTAAATGTCATGCCTTTCGGATTGTGTGGTAATAAGACTTCTTAAATGCTCTTGCGATGTCAGGCTGTCTAAGGCGTTAACTTTGGTCAACAACCGCCTGTTCTTTCGTCGGATTATTTCGATTATCAATACGCATCGAATAAAAAACCCAAGAACACTGACAGGCAAATAAAGTAATTTTGTGTGAAATCTCATAAAAATCGACCAAGCCGTTTTCGAGTTCATTAGGAAAGAACTCACAGGCACACAGACACACAGGCACACAGACACACAGATAAACAGAGTTCCTTTTATATAATAGTAGTGATTGTAATAGAGAGAGGGAGACGTTGAAATAGGGTTGCGCATGTGAACATTACTATACAGCCATCAATAACACTGGTACAATTATTCCCCTCTCCACGCACTTCGAGTTGTACTTCTACACCGTCTGCCTGGTAAATGGTGTGGAGTGATAAGAGAAGGCAACGATCAAAGGAGAGTCTCGCCCACTCCATTGCTTCTTGTCGTTTCTAAAACATGTCTGACACCAGTGACCAATACTTCCTTCCTTAATAACATTTTATTTAGATACCGTTCTCATCAAATCTCGAACCCTAGACCCCGGTTATGTTGCCCGACACACCTGACCCTATCGAACACCTTCAGCGAGCGTGTTATGAGCAATCGTCAATGTTATAAGCGACAATCTTCAATGTTGTAAGCGACGATAGTCAATGATGAAAGAAAAATGCATGCCAATAACTAGTGACAGCTAGCTATTTTTACAAGCAACAACTCGTATTATTTTGATAACGACTGCTTGCGCAGATCGAAATGGAGGCAATAGCTGAAGTCGCATGGAATTCGTCGTACAAATGATACAAATACTAACAAAAATCAAAACTTTTCGCAAAATTGGTGACATTTATTGGATTTATTGGTCTCTAGCAGTATTTTATTTAATTTTCAAGTTTTGACCGATCATCGAGGCTTGAAAATGGTTGGAACTCAAAAGACGTTTCACTGTTTTTGTTTTAAATATTAAAACGCTTTAAAATAAGTTAAACACAAGAAATTTCTCCAAGTAGGTAGAAGAGCAACTTAGCTTTCCTTTGATATAACATTTATTTTTGTGCATTTATTTGTTTCACTTTTGTTTTGTTTTGTTGAATATTCTAAAAATGAAGCTTCTACTACTACTACTACTACTACTACTACTACTAATAATAATAATAATAATAATAATAATAATAATGATAATAATAATGATAATAACTAGCGGGGTCTGTGGAAATTCGCTGGGCACTCATTCCTATATAATATATTGATGTTGGCATTCTGTAAATACTCAGCGTAAATGGAGACACTCTGATATTAATGCAGCTCTTTTGTTAAAACTGCAAAAGTATTTTATCTAAGCTAGTGGGGACCCCGGCGTACTCCGGTTGTAAAGTACGCTAAAATATCATAATTTAATTCTTACAGATTTCTTATGTATCATTACAGAGTTAATGTTCTATCGATTTTTATATATTAGCAAGTTGCGATTTAAAAAATGAAATATATATATATATCCATATGAATTGAGTGCGTCAGCTTGAATCGAATCCGAAACCAAAACGTAGGGGGAAAAATATATGCACGCACACACACACACACACACACACACACACACACACGCACACACACACACACACACACACACACACACACACACATATATATATATTAAGGGTGGTGGTGTTTGATCAAGACTGCTGGAGAGCCATGATGTAATATACTGTTTTGTTTTTAAATCCCCGAAACAGGGGTTCATGGTAAACAACTGACGATCCCTTGAAAAATAAATTATTGGTATTATAGTAAATTCGAGAGCGAGTTGATGCAGTGATTGCAGGTGATTAAATGACTTACTGACTGGATGGTTTTCTAACGAATGATAAAAAATATTTTTTTGTATAATTTTAAAGGTTAAAAACTTCAAAGAATATATATATATATATATATATATATATATATATATATATATATATATATATATATATATATATAATTTGACTTCCTTCAAGTATAACCGAAACCGAAACTAAAACTTATGAAGAACTATTGGTAAAATTATTTATTACAAAAAAAAAATTGAAGTAAATAACAATTAACCGACAGTCACTCGGATGTAAGCACGACACACAAAATAAATAACATACACGCTATTCTATTAATATATATATATTATGATGATGATGATGATGATGATGATGATGATGATGATGATGATGATCGCAACCGAATAAGTGCGAAGAAAACTGGGACCTTGGGGAGGTTTAGTGCCACTTAAATCCCAACAAAGACCAACAGCTGCTGCCAACGAGAAATCAATGGCAGGCAGCTGTTGAGATGATGCAAATTTATTTGCAAATGTGATCGAAAGAGGAGGAGAGAACCGGAAACCTGGGGAGACTTGTTGTCACTCGGCTTCCCGTGAACACCACAGGCTGTTTTCAGGGAGAGGTCTTTCAATACCTGTGTGAAAGCTCCTTGTGAGCCAATAATAATAGTAAGAACGCTAGGAACAATACCGAAAATCTTTATAAAAAGAATGGGAGAGATTGGAATCAGAGGGAGACCGGGAAGATGCAAGTGATTGCAATAACGAAAACTGTAGAAATATTGAGAGAGAGAAACGTTGAATGTGAGGACTAGCACCACACTTGAACAACAGACACAAAATGGACACAGAAACATGTAAAACAAAAAGCATCATATGAAATCATGAAAACAGAAACGGTTTAACTGTAAGGTACCCCCATGCGACTCTGTTTTGAGGCCACCTCCTTTTTTCTGTGTTGTCAGCATAAATTAGCACCACACCAATCAAGTAAGGAGGGCCGTCGAGGATGGAAAGACCAAACACAGAAAGCACTAGCCAGACCCCCGCTGAATGTGTAAATAGGACTGCGATCTTGATGAGGCTTATTGCCACTCAGATTCTAGTAAAGACCAATGATCGCTACCAAAGAGAAACCAATGGTAAGCGGCTGTTGCAATAACGCAAATTCTTTTGCAAAGGTTATCGAAAGAGACGGAAAGTATCGAAAATCAAGGGATACTTGTTGTCACTCAGACTCGAGAGAACTGCATAAATTCAAATATTATGTGTTAGCATATTTACGACCTGGCAACGTCGGTCGTCCAGCTAGTATATATATATATATATATATATATATATATATATATATATATATATATATATGTATATATATACATTTATATATATATATATATATATATATGCGTGTGTGTGTGCGCGCACGCGCGTGTGTGTCTTATGTATCACACTGCAGTTTTGCTGACATTTTGATTTCGTGGGTAATACCCTTAGATAAAGGATAAATTTAGCCGCACGTAAACACGTGATTGTCACCAAAGAAGAATACATTCCGCTGATAAACAAATCCCACCACTCAAATGCGACAGTCATACCTGGTGTGATGGCATCCTAGGACCGAAAAGAACGATTCAGTACTCTGATATAAGCCGGGGTCGGCTTAGCTAAAAATTGTCAAACTCTGCAGTATCCTAAAAGGAAAATTGATATATTTTATTTCTAATTGTTTTTTATTTTTGTTGTGTTTTCGTTTTTTTTGTTTTTTTTTTGTTTGTTTTTTTACTGCAAAGTGTTGCTATTACGAGGACATCTTTGTTTTTGTTGTTTTGCAATTAGTCTGAAAGTTGTTGTTTTTTCTTCTATGATACGTCAGTTTTTTTATTCCTTTGTTCATGTCGAAGCGAACAGATAAGACAGAGTAGGTTCGTTGAATAAAAGTCTCACTGAGTGACGGCGGAGGAAATAAAACGTATCAATGATTTACACGTAAGTTCTGCCAGAAGAAAAGTGGAGAGCGCGGGAAAAGTAGGAGAGGCATAAAAATACGAGAAGCCTGAATTTTCCTCAAACTGAAACATGTAATTACATACAAGGTATTCAAAAGGTGACTGAAGGGTCTGGAACTTACATTGATTCGTTATCTTTGATGATGTATTTTTGTTACCTAAACTCAATATGACTAAGAGAGTTAAAATGTTTTAAAAAATTTAAACAATCTTTATTCATGAAAAATAATGTCTTTTAAATTTGGCCCATTTTCCGCTTCGAATATTTGTGCGCTTTTCAAAACAATATTCATAACAGATTGCAGAATTGCTATTTAACTCCCTTATTTCAAACTACAGAATGAAAAAAAAAAAAAACTACACCTAGGCTGAAAGTAGGCCAGCTAACTACACTTCCCATAAACACACAAAGAGAGCGGATGAACTGGAGGTCAACTGTGCGTTTGTTCTGTAAGTGCTGTTCATTGGCTGATTAAAATGGGTGCGATGGCAACTAGAAAGCTGGTAGGCTTACAAAAAACTCAATAGCATGTGCGTATACATAAACGCGCGACAACCACAACTTTTCGCATGAGCCTGACGAATTCTTACGAGAATTCTACGTGGAATATTCTGTGTAGCTTAATTGCCATATATATTTTTTATAACTTACTACATAGCTCTACCTATGTCTTGAGCATTGTTGAAGTAAATACTGAAATATTTACGCATAAAATTATATCTTCGTGTATTAATTTATGTGATTAAATAAAGTAATCACACACACACACACACACACACGCACACACACACACACACACACACACACATATATATATATATATATATATATATATATATATATATATATATATATATATATATATATATATCACTAAGCATTGATGAATAGATGAGAGAAATTGAAAAGAGTTAGGGTAACCAGAAAAACAAAGAGTAATAACATCATAAATAAATATATAACAGTAATAATAATAATAATAATAATAATAATAATAATAATAATAATAATAATAATAATAATAACAAACTAAATGAATATATAACAGTAATAATAATAATACCACAAATAGCAATGGCCAAGGACACATTACCCGAAAGTACTTCCTTTAAACTCCTCGGCCTTACGTTTACAAGAAACGTGAAGTGGAATAGATACATCGAGAGCATTGCTAAGGCTGCTGCGAAGAAGGTGGGGTCCATCTAACTTGCTAGAAATCTACTTACGCCTGAAAGTATCCTGTACCTCTATAAGGCCACCATTCGCCCATGTATGGACTATACTGTCACATTTGAGCTGGTGCATCTGCTGCTTGTCTCTAACTCCTGAACAGAGTTCAAAAGAGAGTCTCCAACCTGATGGGTCCTGAACTTTCATCTAGGCTTCAACCTACGACGAAACGTTGCATCCCTCTGCCTGTTCTACAAGTACTTTAATGGTGAATGTTCTGAAGCACTTGTAACTCCTTCGACGTGAATATCCCTGACAAACCCGATAAGCAGCTCAATCCCACCCCTAGGTGTAAGATCCTTCTACCCCAACAGATTCTTCCCCATAACTGCTAGACTTTGGAACTCCCTTCCGGGTTTCTTTTTTCCCAACTGTACTGACATGCAGAAGTTCAAGTGTAATGTGAACAGACATCTTGTTGCGCATATCCCTTTATAATACGCCTGCAACTTATGTTCTCGGTAGTAGCCCCCTATTGTGCCTTGTTTGGGGTGAGCATTTAATAAAATAAACAAAAAAAAGCTGTTAACTCTTAATAAATATATTAACTTATAATACTACTACTAATAATAATATAGATAAATTTATAATAAATATATGTAGAAATAAATAATATAATAATATTAAATGAATAAATAATAAATATATGGGATAGTGTGTACGTGAATGACTGCGAGTACACACGCGCGTGCGCACTTGTGCGCGCGTGTGTGCAATCCTACTAAAATATCTGATACAACGTACATATGAATGAGTGGAGACAATACAACAACAACAACAACAACAACAACGTTAACGGTATTAAGTTGATGATGAAGAGTCAAAGAAGGTGGAAAGATGCGGATGGAGGGAAAACACTAACTATATTTTCACTGGAAAGATTCCGAAAGATTCTGGAACGTTCATCGAACTCTATAGAACTTTGGCGATCGTTTTCAGCTAGAAATCAATGGTAAACAGATGTTACCGTAACGCAAAATAAATTTTCAAGAAGCGGAGCATGCTGGAAATCAGCAGGGACCGCATGGCACGTATGCAAATGACCAAGCCGGTGCGTGATGTGACGTCACAGCGGAGGAAGAGAAGGGAACGAAAAAAGACAGAAAAATGCACCACGTGACGGGGACGAGAAAAAAAGCGCGTGCCAACGTTAGATAGACGTGAGTTCACGTGGTTGTGTGAGACACTTTTAAAATTGTGTCAAGACGGCAGGGGTTTTGTTAACTAGATAGTAAACGAGATGAACAAAGAAGACCTTTAAAGCAAGATGCAGTGCGTTAGTTTGGAATATACCGTGGATAAATTACATTTATTTACAACTGAAACAGCCGAGACGAATTTCTGTCATTTTGTTTGTTTCCATGACGACTGTCTAAGATACAACGTGTTGGGTTCGAATGTTAAAATGTAACGAAGCCCGTTTCGATACCGAATGACGGCTACGTTAAAGTAGAACCGATTGATGA
Organism: Euprymna scolopes; assembly: GCF_053919585.1. Lineage (NCBI taxonomy): Eukaryota > Metazoa > Mollusca > Cephalopoda > Sepiida > Sepiolidae > Euprymna > Euprymna scolopes. Next base: position 129,155,833 of record NC_136500.1, on the reverse strand, counting down.
GAGCTAGATTCCGACATTCATCAGAATGATAAGGAGCTCACTGGAATCCTGGGAAGACTTGTTACCACTCGAATTCTAGAAAAGTCATTGATCGTTATGAGTAAGGACTAAATATCAATCTGCAGTTGGCACAAAGCACAGTCGTTGACAATGGTGATACAAAGAAACGGGGGGAAGCACCTGTTTTGCCAGTGAGCGATCACTAGAAATTAATCGCGTGAGAGCACCTTGTGTGTTTGCAATAACAACAAAACAATAAAAATAACGGCAGCTAAAACAGTAAAAAAAAACAATGATAAGGTGAAGATTGTTTGAAAGACAGGAGTAACAATGTAAACAAGAAGTAGTAGTAGAAGAAGAAGAAGAAGAAGAAGAAGAAGAAGAAGAAGAAAAAGAAGAAGAAAAAGAAGATAATGAAGAAGAAGAGGCAAAAGAAGAAACAGTAGGATAAGAAGAACTAAAAACAGAAAAAGAAAAAGAAAAAAAGAAGTAGTATTATTAGAGGAGGAAAAAAGAAGAAACAGTAGGTTGGTTGGTTGGTTGGTTGTTTTTGTTTTACGGCATATCAACCCTTTTCGGGTTATTTAATGTCGAATCCAAAGATTTTGAAGAAATATTTTTTTAATAGAATATATTTGTTGTTTTCACGTCAGTTTCTATTTAACCCATAGTTGGAACCCAAACAGGTACTACCACTCCGGGTCAGAGTGGACCTGGGAGCAATGGTAATTAAAGGGTGGCTCCACACTCCCCAAAGCCCACAAGCTGGGGCATCACCACTGGATATAGTTTAAGGTCATATCCAGAATCCCCATTGAGGGACTTTTACCCTCTGCAGGGGGGGGGGCAGTCGGCGTATTCTAATGCCCTACCGACAGGGCCAGAAACAGCAGGATAAGAAGAACTAGAAAAGGAAGAAGAAAAAGCCAAACAAGAAGTAGTATGAGTAGAAAAAGAAAAAAAAGAAGAAACAACATCAGAAAAAAGTAGAAAAAGTTGTAGAAGAAAAAGAAAAAAGACAAAAGAAGTAGTACTATTAGAAAAAGAAGTAGAAAAAAAACTGTAGAAGAAAAACTGTAGAAGAAAAAGACAAAAAAGACAAAAAAGAAGTAGTACTATGAAAAAAAGAAAAAGAAAAGGGGAAAGAAAAGGAAGAACAGTAGAAAAACAATAGACTGCAGAAGAAGAAGAAGAAGAAGAAGAAAAGGAATAAGAAGAGGAAGAAGACTACGAATGTTAATAATAAAAATAAGATATAACGAACAGACAAATAAAAGGGGGGGTGCAATATGAAATAGAAGGAAAACGAATGACAAAAATTGATGAGGAGTAGGGGGAGGTAGAGAAACCAATAATCTAATGTGTAACGGAATGAGAAAGTCTCAAGCGACTAAAATATGGTAGTCTTCAAGTCCAATGTAAACATGTTCTCGTTTAGCCGTCCCCTTAAACAATCCAAATTCTAGCCAATATACCCATTTAGCGATTACTACACTATCATCTTGCATTCATTAACCTTTATCCTCGAGTGGTCTTCGGGCCTTGATAAGTGGTGATTATCTTTTCAAAATAAAAATGTACAAATCGGGGCATAATACAGAAAAGCATAGAAAATAAAGAAGAAGAAGAAGAAGAAGAAGAAGAAGAAGAAGAAAGGTAAGAGAGATAGGGTCTAAAAAAACGTAACGAGAAGGCGAAACACTTAACAATAGAGATGATAGCAAAGATAAGGAGAATGTGAGCGGAAGGGGAGGGGGATATTTTGAAGGCCACGCACGAGAGTACCGCCTCCACTACCGATTGCAAAAAGCAGCAAGTGTTGAACGCTAAAGGAATAGGTTCGATCGGTGAAAAGAAAAAAAAAAAAAGGAAAAAAACTTTAAATGGAAATATTTTCGGTTCCCCTCCTCCTCCTCATCTTCCTTCTCCCCTCCTTCAATCTCCCACCCCCTCTATGCATTTCGGTTAAGCATGCACTTTCTCGCTCTGCCTATTTTTTTTTATATCGATACAGAATGGAAAGAATCAGCTGGTACATTCCTTGGGGTCGACTTTACCGGAATAGAAATCAGAGCATGCGTTTCTGCAACGATGAAAACTCAATCATATTAAACTCAAGTATATATATATATATATATATATATATATATATATATATATATATATATATATATATATATATGTAATCACTTTTTTCTTCACCATACTCCCTCTGCTTCACTTTTTTGTTTTCACGTAAGATCTTTGACTTACTTGTTGTTTCATCAAATACTTTTGCATGCAAAATCCGATCACGCATTTTGCTAATTCCTACCCTCTGATCAGAAGGAAAGTATTTCTTCGAAACTCCGCGGATTAAGGACTATCCACTTATCTAGTGTTTTCTTTTTCAGATTAAATATGTTTTTAACTCATTTGAAAGTGTTTTAACATGTTTTATTAGCTCGTATATATATATATATATATATATATATATATATATATATATATATATATATATATATATACATATATATATATACATATATATATATATATATATATATATATATATATGGCGATTAAGCTACACTGAATATTCCGCGTTTCATCCACTCTAGGACTCTTCAGGCTTATGCGCATAAGCCTGAAGAGTCCTAGAGTGGATTAAACGCGGAATATTCAGTGTAGCTTAATCGCCATATATATTTTATAAATTACTAACTAGCTCTACCTACGTATTGAGCACTTTTGAAGTAAATACTTAAAGTTTACGCATAAATCTATACCTTCGTATATTAATTTTATGTGAGTAAATTAAGTAGTTATATATATATATATATATATATATATATATATATATATATATCAAACTCAACATAAGAACAGTAGTCCTATGAATCCAAAACAGTAGTATATATATATATATATATATATATATATATATATATATATATATATATATATATATGATGAAAATGATGGAAATAGTATTCCGACAAAATAGAGAAAATAAAAAGGAAACAAACCGTATTATGTGTTCATCAACGTTTCGTCTTTATTTCGAGACTTCCTCTATCCAGGGGAAGTTTCGAAATAAAGAGGAAACGTTGGTGAACACATAATGCGGTTTGTTTCCTTTTTATTTTCTCTCTTTCCCTCTCTCTCTCTCTCTCTCTCTCTCTCTCTCTATATATATATATATATATATATATATATATATATATATATATATATATATATATACGTATTATTTGGATTCATAGGACTACTGCTCTCATGTTGAGTGTGATTTTAACAACGTTTCGGTCGATGTAATCTCCGATTTTCTTCAGGTGTATCTTGTCGAACTCGGGGATGTTTCTCTCGAACTCGGGAATTTGGACGTAGCGTAGTGACTGGAGTACTTGAAAAAATCAATTGTAACAAGTGATATTCTCGTGAAGGCTGAAGATTCAATCCTCAGTGCTGGCGACCAAAAAATCCGAATACATCAATATATTACATATGAATATTACATATGAGTATTACATATGAGTAAGTCCCCTGGTGAATTTCCACAGGTCATGCTAGGTAAACATAACATTAGTGAGACATTATCGATCATCAGGAAATAATATTTCTAGTTTGTTTTTTTGTGTGTCACAAAAAGGTTGTGCTAAAGTTTAATTAGATCAATTAACCAACATTTAAAAAAGTAATTTACGAAAAAAAAAAAAAGTCAACCGTTAAAACCATAGACATTAAACCACGTATTGCTCTTGTCAATAGTTATTACTAATTCCCAGTAATAAGATGCTATTTCTTAGGGTTTAAAACCTTTTTTTTTTTAAATATATTTATTATTTATTAATTGATTCAAGATTAAAATAAATTAATAGGAAACTCTATTGATTAAAATCTAAAATTTTCGAAGTTGACCTTCACTAAATCAAACCACTTGTTAACAAGGCACAACTCGCTATTTTGTTTTAATGGACAATTCTCTAAAAGAAATGTGAAAAAATACTTCCGATATGAAATTATTTCTAGAGCGGTGACAACAGCATATTCTTTTCATTCTTTTGACTCTGAAGTATATAAACGACACAATAAGACACATTCAATCAACGGAATGGTTGAGTGCCGTAATTAGGAACGTTGGCGCAATGCAGCACTTTTAGTGGATGAAAAACCTTACCTTTGTAAAGTGCGGACAAACGAACGGACGAACGGTCAAAGGTGAATTTACAGGTCCACCCACATTTTGTCGATAGACATACAAAAAAAAAAAACTTCTCAACCTGTAACCTGTAAAATGAGTCGAATACGTCGTAAAATTGACTCCTGTTCTCACATCTGGTGAGGAGCTGCTAATAGAACCCCTTTTCTGTCTTGATAAAGTTCAAAATCAACTTCGAAATCTAGTGGGCGCAAACCTCTTGTCCACATTATTTAGCCTTTCCAAGATAAAAGGACGATCTATCTTTATTGTCATGGCAGATGTACAGCTGAACTTCTATCAATCTTCAGAAGAACATTCGTAACACCGACTCGTCTGGCTACAACAACTGCATATAAATTATCCATCTGTGCCTAAAACTAAACGACAATTCCATGAGCAAAGTTTTTTTTCCTAGAACTACCCATTTGTGAAACACTATGCTGCGGGGCTGCTTCCCAGTTGACTATAACATTGTTGTTCTCTAGTCTAAGATAAACTAGTCTCTATATAATCGTTCTCTTTAATAAATAAACATTACTCAAGTTCCAATTACTGATCATGACAGTGTTGTCTCCCCGGTCCCATAGCACGCATTAACCTTGTTCCTCGAATTAGCAATGCTCTCCCAACACTAGTTCGCTAATTTAAGATCGCTAATATTATTCTATTTATTTTAAATAATCATTATTACATATGTTCTCCAAAAAGCTTCGCCACATGACTGAGAGCAGAAATTCAACAGATGAACCATTTGTTCTTTAGAGTGAATCCATGTGTTAATTATCAGGTAATATTGAAGTACTGGCAAAGTGCATCCTATTTTTTCTCCAGTCATGCTTTTGTAATTTTTTAAACATTTTTTTACTAACTAAAACATGACACGTAAGTAATTAACTACGTATTTTTTTACCTGAAAACCTAAACCTAAACGTAGATTCTATGAACAAAGTTTCTTTCTTAGAACTGCAAACCAGTTAAACACTCTTCCGTTTGGCTGCTTTCCAGCTGATTACAATATATTCGTCTTCAAGTCCAATGTAAACAAGTTCTTGTTCCCCTTAAGTAATCCAATTTATCAAATTTACACTTCTAACGATTGCTAAGATAGTGTCCCTTTGACCACTGTACACTCTTTAACTCGAGTGGCGTTTTGGCCTTGATAAGTGGTTATTCCTTTCTAAAAAAAACAGCCTAAAATGCAATTTTTGAAATCTCATTATACTGGACAACACCTTCTGAAATTATGGTGATCTAAATCTACATCCGGTAGTCTGGTCCCTATTTGGAAACTTTAGCGAATGTAAATTAACGCTCAGTTTCACGCAGGCGTGGAGTGTCAGTACAGATTATCGTTTGTAGATGTTTTTTTTTTATTGAGAAAATATTAGCCTTACTCGTCCAACATTGCTCGTGAGCTTTGAAGCAATTCTATTTATAATTTTAATTTTCTTTGCACATTTTAAAACTTGAAACAAACAAATATTATCATTTTTTTTCTAGATAAACACATTGATACCCTCTGATCATTTTTATTTTAGTAGGCAAGACAAAGAAAGTGTTAAATACATTGGACTTAGTAGGCTATTATTTATTTTTCTTTATGGAAATCGCCCCGGAGAAAGCGTGTAGCAACTTGGTGTAAGGAGCTAACAAGAATCTATGTATTAATACGCATATTATCTCCGACCGTTATCATTCTGAACATCCCTTACAGTGAAAATGGAATAGTCGAAATCGTCACACCCGTTATAATGCTACATTGTCTTAGAATGAAAATGGAAAAATTTTAAATACTAATAAACAATTGTTGAAGATAAGTTAGTTATCGCCAGCCAGTATGCGGTCCGTACAGACCACCACAACCACCACCAACAACAATATTTAGCACAATCAATTGATTTACAAGTCACTTACATTAAATTATAATATCCAGTATAAAGTTATGCCTCGCTATAGTTCTATTTCTTGTAATACTATATTTCAAGTAGTTCGCTATATTTGTCGCCAAAAGTTTTTTTTTTAATTCACAGTCTAGTCAGAACTAATATTACACTGATTATTCTATTGAAGGACACTTTATTATTTTGCTTTTGTGATGATGTTCTCAACAACCGTGAAATGTCATCAAAAGGAAAGGAGATGTTTATTGAGCTTAGGTGTGATAGGATGCAGATTAAAGGTAAGAGGAACACAATTAGAAGGAAGAAAGTTCTACAATCATGGCTTCTTGTAAGGAAACTGCTGAAATAGAAAGATGTATTATAATCAGGTTTCAAAACAGATGAAGACCACTAGACCAACGAATCAAACGAGCTGAACAAAAGAAGCAGAAAATAGATCCAAGATTCTGAACAACATATGCTCAAATCTAATATATAAAAAACTATATGTCTGTCTGCTTGTCCCTGTGTCTCCATATTTTCAAACTCTATCTCTTCCGGAACTAAAAGTTGCAAAGATGCGCGAGGGGCCGAAAATGATTGCACTTATTATGGGTGTTTAGCCGGTTAAAATAGAAGGGGTCAAATTTGAAAAAAAAATCGTTATACATTTTGTACATTCATCTTCGTATTTTTTAATCAGTCTATATGCGTGTTATGTTGGTAAAGTTGTAACGTTAACAGCTTTGAATGCTGCAGTTTTGCCTTCGGTTTCGATTCTACCTAATGACATTCAAATACTATTTTTTTGTACTTTTGAAATCATGGCTCTATAATAATATATACGAAATCTGGACAAATTAAAATATCATATTTAAGCGTATCTTACGATTGGATAAAGCCGTACGCCCTTCTCACTAGTAACTATTATAGAAAGAACTGAAACTGCACTATATTTCAAATAAGACGATAAAACAATAACTAAAAATTGCTTAATTATGAGTAGGGTTATTATTATTATTATTATTATTATTATTATTATTATTATTATTATTATTATTATTATTTTATTGTTTTGACTCTCCAGTGTGTATCTGTTGATATCTTATATACTTTTATATAAAGCGGTGTGGTTCTTAGTTGATTAATTGTCTAACTGTGTCAGATATATACTCGAGAATCGACCTAGTTATAAGCGTAGATTGATTTGTCAGCTTAAATATTTATTTCTAAGTTTGAAACTTTACATGTTTCCTGTGTCTAGAACAAAAATCAATTTAAAAAAACGTGAATTGTTAATCAATTTTACCAATAAATGATTGTATTTAATATGAAATCACTCGAGAAAGGATTAATGTGCCGTAAACAACACTATAATAAAAAAAAACATATCTAAAACTGAACGCGTAAAAAATGCGTCCGGATGTCATAAATACAAAAGGCCATGAATCGCATCTAGCTAATAATTATCTAGGTTAAATGAAACAAGAATAAAGTAATAGAAACCAGCGAGATATAGAAGGAGGTAGCACTTAAGTTGTACCCACCCCCACCATCCTATATGTACACGCACCACAATGCATCACGGCAAACACAACTGCTTGAAGAATACGGAACTTAATACGGATCGCATTTGGAACCCGTTGTAGCGTTACATGGTTACGTCATTCCTGTTTTTGGTATACAAGATTGGGGTTGTTTATCTGTTTGACTGTGCATCAACGGTTACTGTGGCTAAATACAGAAACCGGATGTTATGGTGATGGACAGTCGTACAATCTTTAATAGACTTAACTACAGGGTGAACAAACAAACAAAAAGAATATATATATGCATATATAACTTAATTCATTACGACACTATATATACATATTTCAAGGTCGTACCAGTGGTTTCATTGCGCTGAATCAACCATAAGAGGTTGGAAAGAATCAACGCAACTTCATGAGCGACATTTTAAAAACTACATATTGTATCTTCAGCTCTTACATCCACGATTAAGCACTTTATTTGATTTTTCATCGCCTCCTGACGCGCTATATATATATATATATATATATATATATATATATATATATATGTGTGTGTGTGTGTGTGTGTGTGTGTGTGTGTGTGTGTATGTACATACATATATGTACATATATATATTTTTTAAATATGATTATCCACTGACACGTGTTTCGTCGTTTACGACTCATCAGAGTGACTGAATCTAGCAAGATTCGAAATCGGGTCCTGCGGTAATGAGCTTAATCCTTTAACCAGTTCGTCCTTATCGCACCTCGAGTCTCGCTAGATTCAGTCCTCTGATGAGTCATAGACAACGAAACACGTGTCAGTGGGTAACCATATCTTAATAACAATATATATGTCTCTCCCCATATAGGGGTACCATATTGGTTAAAGGGAAAATTATTCGCAACTCGCATTTAGGTACAAATGCACGTTCGTAAATAATTCAATTCATTCAAAACGCATCGCAAAAACAAACAGAAATAACATCTAAGTAAATCGCGATATATCAGAACAGTCGTGCGAGAAGGACAAGCGGGTAAAGAGATTAGGCACATTACCCTGGGACCCGATTTCGAATCTCGCAAGATTCAGATACTTTGATTAGTCGTAAGCGACGCAACACGTGTCAGTGGATAATTATATTTTAAAAACAATATGTATGCAGCTTCCCATATGGAGGCACCAAATTAGTTAAAGGGAAAAATATTCCCAACTCGCATTTAGGTAAAAATGCTCTTTTGTAAAAATTTGAATTAATTCAAAACGTATCACAAAAAATAACATATATATATAATTATTTTTTTACTATATTAATTAAATACCTACAGACACTAGTGTTTCATCCTTTCGGGAGTCTTCAGTGCAGTGTGTCACGATTACTACCAGTCGAACGATTCGAACCCCGTATCACGAGACATCTCTGGCTGGATTAGCGGAGACTCAATCCATTCGGCTACCATTAACCACTTGAAATAACGTTGAATTTTAAACAACTTAATGTTAAGTGTTCATTTACGCCAGACAGATATATATATATATATATATATATATATATATATATATATATATATAGAGAGAGAGAGAGAGAGAGAGAGAGAGAGAGAGAGAGAGAGAGAGAGCGATCTATTTGTATGCATATATATATATATATATATATAGAGAGAGAGAGAGAGAGAGAAATCTATTTGTATGCTGCATATATATATGCATACAAATAGATATCTATCTATCTATCTATCTCTCTCTCTCTCTCTCTCTCTCTATATATATATATATATATATATATATATATATATATATATATATATATATATATATATATATATATATATATAAAGAAAAATGTTTTCTCCTGTGGACGACTTCTAGATTTAACCGTCTATTTGTCGAAAACATTACTGGATATAGTTTAAGGTCATATCCAGGACCCCCATTGAGGGACTTTTACCCTCTGCAGGGGGGCAGTCGGCGTATTCTAATGCCCCACCGACAGGGTTCTTGAGTTTCGGTAAAGTTTGAAAATATGGAGACAGACAGGCCTATAGCCTTTTATAAAAAATTCGGTAGCAACAACAAAAAAAATGGAAAGAAGAAAATGAGAATTTTGAGAAAACTAAGACGTAAAAGAGGGAGAAAGGCAGGTTATACAGGTGAGAGAGAGAGCGAGAGAGAGAGAGAGAGAGAGCAGTGCGATATAGTGAAGAAAAAGTGAAGACGGTAGCTGAGAGTTGTGGGTAGGGTTAGGGAAAGAGTAGAGAGGTGGGGGTCGGGATAAAAAGAGAACAGAGAGTTAGCGCATCAGATGAAGAAATATTTGATTCCGACCTATTTTTTTTTCCAGGAAAAGAATCTCCACGCTCTCGTTGAGAGAGGCGGTTGCCATGGTGATGATAATGGTGTTCCTGTATTCGTTCCTAAAGATTTGGCGGTTGAGTGATCAAACAGTAAACGGTCCGGTCACGTTGCCGTTGCCAATAATTGCAACGAACTTAAGCGTCACAGATTATTCTTCATGTCCATAGAGTTTAAACTTAGGATTTTTTAATGTAAAATTCATTCGATTTTTTTTAAATGCGTATTCGGGTCTCTTGGGATTTTTTGGCCATCCGTCGCTTGATCGGCCACGATTCAATCGGAGATAAAATTATATTTGGGTTGCCATGATTACATTTGGAATAGCATTTACTCACTAGGATTTCTTACACAAGCCATTATAAGCGATCACTTACTTGTAAAAACTTGTGGTGTTCCCGGAAGTCTGAGTGACAAGTCTCCCGGGATTGCCATGTGCTCTGCACCTTTTTAAATAACCACCGCTAATGGTTTCACGCTATCGCAAAAATTGGTGTCCTCGCTGTCAACGGCCATTAGTTTTCCCTGGGATTTGGGTGGTCAAAATTGGGTGGTAAATAGCCTTCCCAACGCCGTAGTGCTCTCCGCACTTTTACAGCAGAGGTGTGGTTAGTGCTCTCCCTTCTTCACGGCTCTTTGGTGTGACGCCATTCGATGTAGACGGAACCTTTGCTCTTGAGGGTAAAGGTCTAATTAAATTGTCGTTTTTCCGTTTCGCTATTTTTTTTTTAATTTCCTTTGTTCGTGTTCTTTCGGTTTCTGTTTTATTAGGTTTCGTATTTGAGTTATTGGTTTGTGTTCACAGTTTATGTTAGTGCATTATCATTATTTACTTACTAGGAGTATTCACATCATCAAGTATTACTTTTTGAGAACAATTTTGGTGTTCCCTGGAGTCTGAGTGACAACAAGTTTCCCCAGATATCCAGTACTCTCCACCTCTTTCGATAACCTTTGCAAAAGAATTTGCATCATCGCAACAGCCGTTTTATTATTATTATTATTATTATTATTATTATTATTATTAGGTAATCTCCAAAAATACCGTTAGGGCTTACAACATGGCCGCCAGAAGAGTCGCGTGATCCGGTTGATCCAAAACATGAATCGCCGTATTACGAAACCGGAAAACGCAAAGTTAAAGCGAACTTTTACAAACAAGCAAATTAATTAAGTACAAAAACAGTTTTTCACTATCATAATAATAAATAATTTATTTAGAACATTATATCAACAAAAAATTAAATACAAACAAATTGTGATTGTTTGTCAAAGTTTGCCTTCAAGGCTGCGTTTTCCATTTGCACGATTCATGTTTTGGATCAACCGGATCACGTGACTCTTCTGGCGGCCATGTTGTAAGCCCTAACGGTATTTTTGGAGATTACCTATTATTATTATTATTATTATTATTATTCTATCATCTATTTTTATACTAATGAGTCGTCACTTCCCCAGTTCAAAATGACTCAAGCATAGGGATTAATGAGATGGTCAGCTGAACGACAAATAAGAATATGAAAGGATTGAAAAACTAAACAGAATGGACAAGACGTGACAACTTAAAAGAACAGCTTAACAAGTATGTGATATTAGACTTGAATATGAAAATACTCTAGTTTGAAAGAAAGCAGTTCCGAGGTATCGTGTTCCACAAGTGGGAACTTTATTGAAAAAAAAAGTTTATTGTTCAATTAAGTTCTGTTTGCTGTACACTGAAGAAGGAGGAAAGCCTTTTGTAGTCGTGGTAGAAGAAATAGTTTCTGTTGTGAATATTTTCTTGAGGGGAATTGTTATGATTAAAGCTATAAGAACCTGCTTAGAACGTAGATGATTCAACATTTGAGAATATAAACGCCTGAATGTGAAAAAAACACGTATACGGCATAATCACACCGGTTCCTGTCAGATCACCGAAATTAAGCAACGTTGAGCCTGGTCATTACTAAAATGGGTAACTAATTTGGAAATTCCAGGCGCTGTGTGTAGGAAAACGTCGACACCTCACTGCAAGGGTTGCAAAATCCTAACGTCGTTATCTCCCCTAAAGGACTGGGGACCGCTTGTTAGTTTCATATTCGGAGGAAGCCGGTTAAACCTAAATAGGGTTAATGACGTTTCATACACAAAACATGTAACGAATAGCGTTGCAAACTGAGGACAGGCTAACAACGACGTTTAACTGTCATAGCCTTTCCATTGTGATATGTTCCCGTAAGACACTGGCAAGCGATGAAAAACTGATTTTAAATTTATCATTATTGACAGAGTTCAAAATAGACTTCGTAGCCTAATAGGCGATGCTCTTTTCTCTTACCTGCAACTTCCTTCTCATAGAAGATACGTTGAGATCCTGTCTCTGCTTAGCCGTTATTTTTATGGCAAGTGTTCGTCTGAGCTCCAATCTATGATGCGCCCCCGCGCCAAATTTTCAAGAGAAACACTCGTCTTGCTGAAAACACTATTAATCATTCACCCAATGTTTATCTGTGCCTAAACCTAAACGTAGATTCCATGAACAAAGTTTCATTTTTAGAACTGCACACTTGTGGAACGTCCTTCTGTTTGTCTGCTTTCCAGCTGACTACAATATGCTCGTCTTCAAGTCTAACGTAAACAAGTTCTTAATGAACCGTTCCCCTTAAGTAATTCAATTTACCAAATGTTCACTACGAACGATTACTACGATATTGTCCCATTGATTACTGTACACTCTTTAATACTTATGTTCGAGTGGCCTATGGGCCTTGATAAGGGGTGACTCCCATGTAAAAAAAAAAGGGATAATGATTAAAATGTTGGCTACTGGATCAGAAAAGCGAGGTTCAATTCTTGTTGGCATCATACGAAAAGCTCTACGAATTGTAATTGAAACCTTTATAAACTAACTTATTATTTAAGTTGAAAATCAAGGTTAGGTGTTGTTGTATTGTGACCAATCTAAAATATGTTGTTGTTTTCCACACTAAATCGTTTTTATGTATCTTTAACTAACGGGTCATGTGTATGTACGTTGTGTTTGTCCTCGTGCCTTAATGTCTTTCTTAAAAGCCCATAACTCGTCTAGTTTTTGTCTGTGCGTGTCAGAGCATATAATACACGTGAAAACATGCTTATTCTGCTGCTGGTCGCTTCTGGGGATTCGTTAATAATCTTGGATGGAGCCGAACCTGTTGTAACAAAGACGCTTCAAAACTAGCGCCCAAGACGAATAAGTGTTTTATATATATAATTATTTCACTCCTCAGGCATCTCCTCACAGCAGAACTGGAGTGAATCTTGGCTTGTGGTTTCTCTATTCACCTCCCTTATGGGGGGGACAGACCCTCTTAATCCATCTGGCTTCTTTGACGTCTCGAGTCCAACTCAAACTATGCTTGCAAACACCGGAACACGTGACACATGACACGTCACGCCCGGTCCCCGTTCGCATCTTACGCTGCAAACCTACCGAAACACAATGCTTGACACCTGCCAAACATGACGGTGCAAATCTCTGTTGTCAAATCATCGCTAGATAGATAGATAATTATATATATATATATATATATATATATATATATATATATATGAATAGATAGATAGATAGATAGAAAAATAACATATAATTGAATGCTACACAGCTATTATCTAACAGGGGAACAATTAATGGCAAGAGACCGTCTTCCTTTACACCTCGGTGTAATAGCAAATGAACGGAAGCCTTCAAGTCTATTTTGACTACGGTCAATCCATTTTAAAGTTTTAAATAAAATTTTCGTTGGTCTGTCATATTCACGTGAGACAAATTAGAGTCATGTTTTCCTATTTGAACTGTCCACATTCTCTGCCTGATTTGAACAATTTTTTGTAAGGTGCAGAAACGTATCTGCAATTTAATTATCCCCCTTACTTATTTTATACTGTTTCTCTTCCTCTCTCACAGACGTAATATTGCTAGTCTCAGTCTTTTCTATAAATATTTAAATCGCATGTGTTCTTCAGAATTGTCCGATATATTCCATGCTACCTTTCTTCCAGCTCATTTGACGCGTTGATCTGGTGGTCTTCATCGCCACTGTTAGATACAACAGTTTAACAGGGTTTTCATGTGGTGAAAATCCAGCTCCCCCAAAAAAGGACATTGTATAAATATAAATAATTAAGAGCGAAAACAAAAGAAATAACGTATACTTTCAAAATGTGTGTATAAATTAACGATAAAATGATATTTTATAATTAAACGTGACAAACGACGAAAAAGAATTAAATAGAAAAACAGAAGCTTTTATAGAAATTCTTTTTTTTTTTTTTAATTCAATTTACACCCCAAACAAAGCACAGTGCCACTTTTAAGTAGGGGGCTACTATTGGGGACATAAGTTCTAGGGGTATTATGGAGGGAAATGAGCTGCAAGATATCTGTTCATATTACACTTGAACTTCTGCATGTCAGTACAGTTGGGAAAGCAGAAACCCGGAAACGAGTTCCAAAGTCTAGCAGTTCTGAGGAAGAAACTGTTGAATTAGAAGGCTTTCTTACACCTAGGGATACCTATTGAGAAAGGGTGGGATTTAGCTGTTTGTCAGGTTTGTCGAGGTATTCACGTCGAGTGGGTACAAGTGCTTGTAGTTCGTCAGAGCATTCACCGGTAAAGTACTTGTAGAACAGGCAGAGGGATGCAACATTTCGTCGATCGGACAGAGGCTAAAGCCTAGATGAAAGTTCAGGACCTATCAAGTTCACGACTCTCTTTTGAACCTTGTCCAGGAGTGAGAGACAAATTGCAGATTCACTAGCCCAAATGTGACAACAGTACTCCATACAGTAGCGAATGGTGGCCTTATAGAAATACAGGATACTTTCAGGCGTAAGTAGGTTTCTAGTATGGTAAAGGGGGGCCACCTTCTTCACAGCAGCCTTGGCAATGTTCTCAATGTATATATTTCAGTTATTGTTACCTGTAAACGTTAGGCCGAGGAGTTTTAAGGAAGTACTTTCGGGTAATGTGTTCTTGGACATTGCTATTGGCGGTAAAAAAAGGTTTCTTGTAATTATTGAAAGAAACAAGCTTAGACATGGCAGCATTGCATGTGACCATCAAATTTTGTCCCCATTCCACTACAGATTTCGTTACCAAATCTAAATGTCCTTGCAAGCAAACAGACAAATTAATGATAAACTAACAGACAAACGAACGGACCAACGGATAGACAAATTATCGAGTGAAAAGCCAAACAAACTGGCCAGAAAACAAACGAACACACCAATGGACAAACAAATAAACAAACCGGCAGACGAACAGACAAACAGACAGACAAATTAACACAGGAACAAACAAACGATTAACGAACGAACAGACAAATGAACTGACAAACGAGCGGACAAAAGAACAGACAAATGGATAAACAAATAAACAAACGGACGGACTAATGAATAAATAAATTAAACGAACAGAAAAGATAACTGTCAAACGAA
>NC_136500.1:129120445-129135445 GCF_053919585.1 Euprymna scolopes | reverse complement strand
TGCGGAGTTTGGTATCAGTATGAGAAGAGTACACATAATTATTCCTGAGGAACTGAAGATGATTTGCGTGAAGTTAGTCCCAATGCGTCCGTCAACAAGTCCAACCTTGTTACAGTTCCTCGCCCTCCCTATAGCTAAGACCTTGCTCCCTGTGATTTTTTCGTTATTCCCTAAGCTCAAAGAAAACCTTAGACCAATGGTTATCAACCGGGGTCCATGTAGATCCCCATGATACATGTAACGTTAATATCGATTCAGTCTTCCTTCAAGATAAACTGTTGATACATGTTCTTTGGTTTTCTTTACATTACTGAAAAATAAAACAAGCTATAAGGGTTCACCAAAATACATGAAAAAGAAAAGAAAGTCATGATTTAAAAAAGGTAGAGAACCATTGCCTTAGAGGCTATCGTTATGAGGAATTAAGGATATGAAAGAGGCCTTCAATAAGTTGAAGCAGTCTAACAAGTGCATTACAACCGGAGGAGATTACTTCAATAGCGACTAGAGTTTCATGTGGGTACTATCCATAAGAAGTCTGGAAACTTATTGAGGGCGTCTCGTACATTTCAAGTATCGCTCAACTTAATAACACTGCCAATTCTTTATTTCTTTAAGAGACATGGAGTCTTCCCATTGCAGAATTTTTTATAGTCGTGTAAGGGTACGATGTGAATACCGGTGTTGGTGGGGTTTAATTGTATTTAAGTATGGTTTAATAATGAGTACAGTGGGTTGTCTTGTTCTGCCCAAAATTATGCAACCCGTTTATTCCTTTCCTGCGCTTTTGTTGTTGTCCTTCTCTGTAATATACAAGCATGGGTGCCCGGCGTTGCCCGGGTGTTTGGAGGTATGTGTTGAGCCAAAAACAAAAAAAAAAACAAAACAAAAAAACAATAAAAAAACAAAAAGTGGTAGTAGGAAGGCAGGCTGGAACCCGTACCGCGAATGAGGAAAATAACGGGGGAAAAACATGGCGTCTTTGCTGTTACGACCACCGTCAAACTGGAAGTGACGTAGGTTTAAATTAAGGCTAGAAGGGGATGACTTCCGAAAATGTCGGTGACAAAAGCGACCCCGCTCTGTAGAAAAGTGCCCAGTTGAGGGTGAAAATATTAATGTTTTTAGCCAATTTTTCGGGATTTGTCGTCTGAAGGGTCGAGCTTCAAAACGATACTGATCTTGTGCAAATTCGTCGCCTTTGTCGAAAGTTTTAGGCAGACATGCAAACATACATACATGCATCTATATATTGGGAGCTCAAATATATGAAGGTTCATGTCTGTAGACGAAAAACTGACAGCAGACTTTGGTAGGCAAATTTTTTTAAACATAACTATATACGTATAGCGGTCTGTGTTTACTATAACCTATTTACGCAAATATTACGCAAGTATAAATCATGTAGAATATCTGCATGAATACACGTAATAGGTAAATATTAAATTAACTAGTGAATTACACGTCATAGTTAACTAAAGATGATAATCTAATAGGAAAACCGAAAAAACTAATAGGGAATTAATTGAAATGAATGTTTAAAAGAATATGCAAATTAGCTAACGAATCATATAAAACAAAGTTGTATTTTCTTTTGAAATAAATAGCAAATAGGGTTTATAATATGAATATAAATACACACAAACAAAAAAGTAGATAAAAACAATACAGGAGAGTAGTGTACTCATGTGTTTCAGCTTTGTTTAATTTTTTGGGATAGTTCGATTCGAGACAAAGTGGGGAAAATCACGAAATTTACGAAACTTTTGCGAACGTTTTCGGGTTATCAAATAAAATACGTTTATACAATAACACATAGACGGAACAGAAAGCATTAGTCCCCGTAAGATTTATGAATTAAATGATTTTTAACAAGAATTCTTTTGTGGGGAAAAATATTTCGTATTAAAACTTCCGAAATAAATTAAAACATCTCTCAATTTCCAGATAAATTAAGATTTATGAATAATTCAAAACAGTCACTAGTGGAAGAATACGCAAAAAAAGTTTATTTCTGAAGGATTACGTTCGTTTCCAGAGAAAATTTCCTGATTATCTCCACTTGCCTCCAATCGAACTCTTTAAAAATGAAAACAAAAAAAGGGTTAAAACTGCAGAAATAGCGATAAAGGTTTTAAACCAAAGAAGTTGTACACTTTTTGTTTTCTTATTTCTTATTTAAATTTTTATTTGTGATCTACTGCAAGGGCTACGTGTGCGTACGTGTGTACGTATGCGCGCATATGTTTTCTTTGTGTTGTCTTTAATATAAAAGGAAATAACAAATCTTATATTAATGTGGCTCCCAAAAATAAAACGAAATAAAGTTCATTGTTTTTTTTTTTTTCGAAAACTTCGGGGTCTTATTATTTCGGCGGTCCATTTTCACCAACCGAATACTTTACGCATGCCTTTAACGAGATGCAGACCCCCCACCACCACCTACCCAAAATTTATATTTAGACGAGGGAGTCCTAGTATATGACTTCAGCTTCAGTCGGCTCAGGTATCCGAACGCGAGTTGCGTTAATCTCAACGCATTGTGTTCATATTCATCGGGGAGGGGGTGGGGGTGAGCGTACGTGCATGTATGTGGATGTAACACGAGACGGTAATGTTAAACATACATAGATAATCATACATGCACACATATACGTGTAGTGTGATGATGATGATGATGACGATGATGATGATGATGACGATGATGATGATGAGGAGGAGGAAAACAGGGGCAAGGGTAAAAGAATAAGAATAAGAATAAGAACGAGGAGGAGCGGAAGATGAGGAGGCAGAAGGGGAGAAAACAGGAATTACTAGAAGGATAGGTGATGGAAAAGAAAAAGAAGAAAAAGAAGAATGAGAAAGATAACATATTATCAGGAATAGAGGAATAAGACTAAGCGAGAGAGAGAGGGGTGGAGAGAGAAGAAGAAGAAGAAGAAGAAGAAGAAGAAGAAGAAGAAGAAGAAGAAGAAGAAGAAGAAGAAAAAAAAAAGGTGTGGTTCACGAAGTGGGGGTGAGCGGTGCTGAATAGTTTTACCGGGGCATGCCAATGGTAGTAGTGGCATCTGGATGGGGATTGACGAGGAATGTTAGAGGCAGAAGAGCGAGCAGTCAGTCACCAGGTTCGAAAGATGGGGGGAAACCTCATCCGGGAAAAGACCTAATACTCTCGCCATAAAAATCCGCACGCTTCTCGTTCGCTTCCCTCGACTCAGCCGAAGCGGAGGTTTCCGCATCAGCTGGGGGGGAAGAGGAGGGGAGACAGAAGGCGTGGGGATGGAGATAAGAGAGATGAGTAAGAATGCATTAAAAACATTTGAATCAAACCTCAATTGCATGTCGATTTAATATTTTAATAATAATAATAATAATAATAATAATAATAATAATAATAATAATAATAATAATGTCACGTTTCCTCCATAAAGAGTGGTTCAACCAGCATCAGTCAATACCACATTAAATGGTTGTGAAAGTTCAAGGATAATGGAGCGGTCAAAGAGAGAGAATGCTATCTAGACTTCTTCTCCAAAGGCGCATGGAGGATTGTAATCTTGTGCAAAAAAGAATAAAAACAAAACAAAAAAAACTCGATTTATGCCATAAAAGAAGTGGTTTTATAGTAACTGAGAGAATGAAAATATCAAGGAAGGGAAATCGTATTATATATATATATATATATATATATATATATATATATATATATATATATATATATATATATATGTAGTGTTTCATCTTTTCAGGAATCTTCAGTGTCGGGGGTCACGGTTAACACCAGTCGATAGATTTGAACCTGGCAACAGAAGGACCATATCCATTCAGCTACCATTAACCGCAAGAGATGTTGTTGAATTTTAAACATGTATTTCATTAAATGACGATCTTCGCGTAAGAACTAAATTAACCGACTTTTAATTCAACTGAAAGTGCTCAACGATAAGAAACGAGTTTCTTAAAGGGGCTGACATGATTATTTACTATGATAATTATTAAATATCGACACACACACACACACATATATATATATATATATATATATATATATATATATATATATATATATATATATGTATTCGGCGTTTCATCCACTCTAGGACTCTTTAAGCTTATGCGCATAAGCCTGAAGAATGCTAGAGTGGATGAAACGCGGAATATCCAGTGTAGATTAATCGCCATATATATTTTATAACTTACTAACTAGCTCTACCTACATATTGAGCACTTTTGAAGTAAATACTTAAAGTTTACGCATAAATCTATACTTTCGTATATTAATTTTATGTGAGTAAATGAAGTAGTTATATATATATATATATATATATATATATATATATATATATATATATATATATATATATCCACGGCATAATCACGATAGATAGAAACGGTAGTTACATTGTTGTTGGAGAAGAAAACATTAAATATAAAAACAATAGTCTGAAAAATCAGAATAATATATATCCAACGCCATCTTTTAAAATTAAAAAAATTATGTCAAATAAATACAAAAAATGGAAACGACTCGAAGATTTCAGTAGTTTCATTTAGTAAAAGACAAAACAGGTAAATTGTTATGAAGCTTTTTCCATGAAAATTAAGATACTTGCAATTTTTGGGAAATTTCAAACACTGAACATCAATAAATAATGCCTAACTTTTGTTTTGCTCATTTAAAATGCATCATACGAACACAATGAACGATTTGAAAATTCAAATATTTCTAATTTCATTGAATCTAATCTCGTGATTCCCAAACGCCAATGGATTTTGAACCAAATGTGAATCTTCTTCTATAATATAAATATCACCTGTCTGTTTAATTTTTTTATTTTTTTTTTATTTTTCTTCTTTTGAAGATTGTAATGCTGGGTATGGGGCAGCCAAACCAGCTGCCAACATTGCCCCGCTTTTTTATTGAAACCAACCGAGAGCTCTTTTTAGTATCCTCGCATGCATGTATGTTTGTATGTCTGCCTAAAACTTTAGATAGAGGCGATGGATTTTCACGAGATCTGCCTCGTTTTAAAGCCCGGCCATTCGGACGACAAATATCGACAAAAAAATGCTAAAAACATTAATTCCGTCACTCTCAACTGGGCACTTTTCGACAGGGAGGTGTCGTGTTTTTGCAGATATTTTCAAAAGTCATCGCCTCTTTTCGATTGACTAGCCTTAATTTAAACCCTCTTCACTTCAGGTTTGGCGATGGACGCAAGGGCAAAGACGTCACGTTTTTTCACGTTCTTTTTCTTTTTCGCGTTACATGTTCGAGCCTGCCTGCCGACTATCATTTTTTTCTTTTTTTTGTTTAACAGCCACCTCCAAAGACCCGACCATGCCGGGCACCAGGGCTTGTATTATACAGAACAAAGTGAAAAAATATATATGCAAAAAAACAGATTTCAGTTAAATATTAAATATAAGAAGGCCACAATCTATCGTTGCTTTGATGTGGTTTGTTCTTATCGAGGTATCTTGTGCTGCGGTTATTAGGGATTCAGTTTCTCGGCTAATGTGTCCTTTTCGCATCCATGTCCATGTGTTTTTCCGTGACAGGTTGGGTAGTGCTTAGAGTAAAATTCGTCCGTTGGGGATGTTGCTGTAGTTTAAGTATTAAGATGTATATATATATATACTGAATGATTGCGCCTTTTCTTGCGTGACATTTTTTGGAAAAGAGAAAGATAAAGAAGGGAAGAGGGAGAGATAAAGAAAAAGAGAGAGAGGGGGAAGAGAGAGACGATGATGACAGGTACCAACTTTCACGTTACACCTTTCTGATTGGTGTTTATACCTGATTGCTTGTTCCAAAATGGGTCGCCATATTTAAAAGGTTGGGAACCACTGATCTAATCCATAGTGATCAAATACCTATTTAGTCTTAATCTCTGATTTTCACTTTCTCTTCAACTACACATTTTAAACTTTTTTCTAGCATTAAACGTAGTTGATGTTCTTGAGAGAAATTAGAACAAGATTTAGGAAAAAAAAAACGTTTAGTATTTTTAAATCTTGAATTGAATTTTTCGAATGGAGAAATAAAAGTGATGCAAATTATTCGATGTTATTTAAAATAGCGCGAATGCCAAATGTCCAGAAAAGAAGAAAAAAAGTTGATCACATTCTTAAATGCTGATATTTTCCTTTTACGTGGAATTAAATAAATTAGGATCGATGTTGTCCATATCTGCTTGGACGATATGTGTTATAACGCCATAAACAGGAAAAGACAAAAAGACGAAATTTAGTGACGCACACACACACAGACACACACACAGACACACAGACACACAGACACACACACATATATATATATATATATATATATATATATATATATATACATTAGTTTGCTATTTTAGATTATCTTGGTAAACTTAATTGTAATTAGTATTTCAGATATATATATATAGTTATATATATATATACATACATATATATATATATATATATATATATATATATATATATATATATATATATATATATATATATTACGCGATTCCTTTGGAATTTACCTGTTGGATTGAAAGTTTTTAATTCGACCGTGTTTGGATTTTACCATTCTTGGATTTTTTACCCTTCACCGGACTATCCATTCATGTGAAATCTTTTATCCTTTTTCTTTTACCTCCTATTCTCCTTACCTCACCCTTTTTTTTATCCAAGTAAGATCTGTGACTTACTTATGGTTTCATTAAATACTTTTACATGCAAAATCCTATCCCGCATTTTGCTAATTCCTGCCCTATGATGAGAAGGAGAGTGTGTCTTCGAAACTCCGCGGATTAAGGACTATCCACTTGTCTTGTGCATCCTTTTTAAAATTAAATATGTTTTTATCTCTTTTTCAAGATGTTTTTAAACATGTTTTATTAATCATTTGTTCATATATATATATATATATATATATATATATATATATATATATATATATATATATATATATATATATATTGCAATGAAGACAGGTCATGTGAAGAAATAACAATAGGGGAAAAATAAATAGAGTAATAAATCTTAAGTCACGGAAAAATAAAGACGTTCGGTAATACAAATGAAAACGGTAAAAGGAAGGCTTTTATATATATACTAGCAAAAGTACCCGTCGTGGACTGGGTTAAAAAAGGACCTACAGAAAATGGACTCTGATTTATGAAAGTACGATAGGTTATGAAAAGGAAGGATTGTAAATTTGGGTTGAATTTGGGGTATCAAAACCAAAGCAAAATATGATGAAAGTAAAAATAAAATAGATAAACCCCATAATTTAAACCTTGTTAAACTTTGTGACATATTTTCATTCTATGGAGGTCAGGTGCGAACGAACACATCATAATTTTATTATACCATATTTCCTCAAACTGAAACATAATTATAAAAGAATACTTATGCAGATAGATATGAAAAGTCTTTATTAAAGTTTATGTCTATTCCCATTCTATTGAGGTCACGCACAGACGCAGACTCCACAATTTTATTATACCATCCCTATTTAAGTTAAAACATACTTATCAATGTAGTCTTATGTACATCTAGGGGATTAGAACAACAGTCTAAAGAGCAAAGTGTATTTTAATGTAATAGTAAGATCACTAATATAATTAAAATACAAGAAAAACAGAAAAATTAAAATTAAAAATCGGTTTCATATGGAGGAACAAAAGAAAATCAATAAATTGTTCAATCGTTTCGGAAACGATGTTCTTATTGAGAAAGATACATCCGCCTTACTTAAAAAAATTGTTGTCCATGACTTAGTGTCTATCTAAATAAAAACATCGTTTCCGAAACGATCGTACAATTTATTGATTTTCTTTTGTTCCTCCATATGAAACCGATTTTTAATTTTTAATTTTATTTATAAATTATCAATCATCTTACTATACATATATGTATATATATATATATATATATATATATATATATATATGTAATATATTTATTTATATATTTATTTATGGATTAGAAGGTAAGCAGTTACATTTGATCGCTACAAACAACAATCTGAACCGTATGACACTAAAAAACGTATCTGTTTACCGTCTAATAAATAAAAATATTTTGTTGTTGTTACCTATCATTAGTTCATACTTTTAAATAATTCAAGCCTATATATATATATATATATATATATATATATATATATATATATATATATATATATACTCTTCAGAATAAAATTATCTCACAATCAATTGGTACGGATACCTGTGATTATAGGTCTTACAAAATATAATTGGCAGTAATATTCTATAAGTATTATCCCATCTAAATAAAGATTGCTC
Organism: Euprymna scolopes; assembly: GCF_053919585.1. Lineage (NCBI taxonomy): Eukaryota > Metazoa > Mollusca > Cephalopoda > Sepiida > Sepiolidae > Euprymna > Euprymna scolopes. The sequence continues at coordinate 129,127,151 of NC_136500.1, read as the reverse complement.
CATATAGAAGATGTATATATATATATATATATATATATATATATATATATATATATATATATATATATATATATGTGATTGCAGCCTCTTTAAAGGTGATTACAATTATATTTTGTAAGACCTAAAATCACAGGTCTCCATACAACTTGATTGTTATCCCATCTAAATAAGTATTGCTCGATATACATGATAGAAAAATTAATAAAATTTTATGACGTGAAATATTAAAATTTCAAACCAAATGATCTTTATTATTTTATGTAAGACAAAGAATACATTTGAAATATTATAAATCCGTATCCTAGAGGATTTCGATGTCTACCATTTCATCAGGGGGAAATATATATATATATATATATATATATATATATATATATATATATATATATATCTATAGCAATTTATAAAATATATACGGCGATTAAGCAAAAATATGGAACGCTCCACGTGTCATCCTTGCGCAAAATTCGTGAAACGTTCCATAGTTTTGCTTAATCGCCATATATATTTTATGAATTACTAACTAGCTCAACCTACGTATTGAGCACCTTTGAAGTAAATACTTAAAGTTTATGCATAAATCTATACTTTCGTATATTAATTTTATGTGAGTAAATTGAGTAGTTATATATATATATACGTATATATATATATATATATATATATATATGATGAAAATAATGGAAATAGTATTCCGACAAAATAGAGAAATAAAAAGAAACAAACCGTATTATGCGTTTCATCCAGATGAAGTCTCCAAATAAAGACGAAACGTTGATGAGCACATAATACGGTTTGCTCCTTTTTATTCTCTCTCTCTCTCTCTCTCTCTCTCTCTCTCTCTCTCTCTATATATATATATATATATATATATATATATATATATGATATATATGGATATTTATATATACATAATTATATATATATATGTATATATATATATATATATATATATATATATATATATATATATATAATATTTATCTTACAGGCGGACAGTTTTCAATCCTGGCTTGAGATATTTGCCTGTCTAGCCGCACTGATTAGTTGTGAAACAGCGAAACACTACTGTATGTGGATGACTATATTTTATAACTTACTAACTAGCTCTAACTACGTATTAAGCACTGTTGAAGTAAATACTTAAAGTTTTCGCATAAATTTATACTTTCATATATTAATTTTTTGTGAGTAAATGAAGTAGTTATATATATATATATATATATATATATATATATATATATATATATATATATATATACTGGTTTACAAACATCAAAGCAAATATAATTATGAACGATTTTAAAGATAAAACACGACTTCTTGTGCAATAATAAATCTGATTACTATGACCCAAATAAGAATTAATACTACAACAGCAGTAGATTTTAAACACTAATTAATTTTATACTATAATATTAATATGTGTATATATAGCATAATGCCAATAAATCTTAATATTTTAACACTAATAAATGTGTATAGCATAACACCAATAAATATTTATAGTAAACAATCTATAACACTCAACACTATAGCACTAATAAATATTTATACTGTAATTACATTAAACATAAATACTATAACACTAATAAATATGTCTCTAAATGTTACTCGCTATGACTACTAGAAGAGGGAGTTATTTCTTTCCCTGTATTACATGTCCGATCTTTAATCGACACCTTTTGAAGTTGGCTGAGGACGGCGAAGGCGGCCGGGAATCTTGGCCTTCGGGCCAGGATCAAAGTGTAGTATCTGTTCCGGCAGATGCTGCACTTAAGATAATTTGTACCAGTCAATGGAGGGGAAACCCTCTATACTGGGACAATTATTATTTTTGGTAACCAGAGTGCCCCCTTTTTGCCTACTTTTAGGGGAGCTGGTTTTTACCTCACATTAAAAACGGCCTTGTGCCTAATTTGCTCAGTGGGGGAGCAAATAAACACCATCTGTTCCGGCAGATACTGCAAGCTAGACTAGCTATGACTAGCAAAGACCAGATGTGGGGGCAACCCCACATGCCTGACCTTTAACCAGCTCCCATTTCCACCTCTCGGGGGCTGGTCCCCTTTTTCCCTTCCCCCTCCCTTCACTCCTCACATTAAAAATCGGCCTTGTGCCTAATTTGCTCGGTGGGGGAGCAAATAAATACCATCTGTTCCGGCAGATACTGCAAGCTATGACTAGCTATGACTAGCAAAGACCAGATGTGGGGGCAACCCCATATGCCTGACCATTAACCAGCTCCCATTTCCCACCTCTCGGGAGCTGGTCCCCTTTTTCCCTTCCCCCTCCCTTCACTCCTCACATTAAAAATCGGCCTTGTGCCTAATTTGCTCGGTGGGGGAGCAAATAAATACCATCTGTTCCGGCAGATACTGCAAGCAAAGACCAGATGTTGGGGCAACCCCACATACCTTACCTTTAACCAGCTCCCATTTCCCACCTCTCGGGAGCTGGTCCCCTTTTTCCCTCCCCCTCATTTCACTCCTCACATTAAAAATTGGCCTTGTGCCTAATTTGCTCGGTGGGGGAGCAAATAAATACCATCTGTTCTTCAGATGCTTCACTACAATTTCTTGTTCTCTGTCAGTGGAGGAGAAATCCTTCACGACTGAGACAATTTTTATTTTTGTTCCTTTTCTCCACGTTAAAAAATGACCCTGGTGTCTAACTCTGTCCCATGGGGAGGCATTGTAAATAGGGACACCTTTTAAAGTTGGCAAGAAGTGTACAAGTAATATCTTTTATTTCAGTTTTTATAATGACTCGCTCGCGAATTGAACCTGAATATCCTGTTTCATCAGCGAGCACTCTAATCAGTAAGCTAAGTGAGTGTGATTCTAGAGACCGTATTGTTTCTATCAAAGAATTTCGGATTTAAGGATGAAAGGAAATAAAATATGAAAAAAAGTTGTCACTGCTTTCAATAAACTACCAAATCTTATTGAATGATTAAGATGACGCAGGAGACAGTAAAAGTGTACCAACGTTTTGTCTACGTTTTAACAGGATTTTTTCTTTCTTGTTAATTATTATCTCATCTTCTTGCTGGAATGGTTTTATCAATTTCTATATCTATGTCCCATAGGATTTTGTAATTCTCGTTTTCAAGTACTGTTGCCGGCTTATGTTTGTACCACTTGTCTGTGCGTTTGAGATGTAGTTGTTTGCATAGTTCCCAGTGTACTGCCCTTCCCACTTGGTCGTGTTTTCTTGATTTCTTTTGGGCCAGTTTGCCGCATTCGATATATGATTTATTGTTTCGTCTCTTTGTCCACAGTCTACATTTACTGTTTTCTTGTATTTTGTCGATCGTTGCTTTGATGTGGTTGGTTCTTATCGAGTTATCTTGTGCTGCGGTTATTATGGATTAAGTTTCTCGGCTTATATGCCCTTTTCGCATCCATGTCCATGTGTTTTAAAATCAGATCCACAGCACCCCTTCAGCTTTCTTTCCCTTGAAATCAAATCTCTCGCGATTGTCCGCTTCCAGTTCATTTTTATCTTTCTTTTACGATACAGTATTGTTTTAGAGTCTCTAATTAGTTTCTATGTGGTTACATTGCGTGCGAAGAGTCACGCCCTTCGCGAAGGCACCCTATCAATGTGAATGGGCATCGACAGGACACATCGGACCTAGAGGAGTCTAACTTCTATATAAAAACCATCTGGTATTATCGAGTAGTAGTATTCGCAAAAAAAAGAAGGTTATGCGGGAATAACAAGGCGAAACGACAGCTTGCAACAATAGAGACGGTTTAATTTCACAAGCACCTGATGTGTTCTTTTCCGACAAATCACCGATAAATAAATGTGTGGCTCAATGATAACAAGTCCATTTTTATTTTATTCCTCAGATTTAAAAGCCTTCTACTCGTACACCATTGTCCCCGGGAAAGAGAAGTAAAATCTAGTCAGTACTGTTTTCATCTTGAAATGTCAGCGCACCTCAGCTCGACTCAGGTTGACAGATGTTTATAAAATCTCAGTGGTGTCAAAGCAGTAAGGTTAGAAAAGGTCAAACCTATTATCGGCCACGAAGATTTGAAAAAAAACAAAACATTTCACTCTCTTTGTTTTCTAGATGTATCTATCTTTCTCCTCCCTTTTTTTTCGCTCCGACTCTTGCTCTATCCATCTCCTCCCCCCTCTTTCTCTCTCTCTCTCTCTCTCTCTCTCTCTCTCTTTCTATCCGTCTCTTTTGTGTTTTGCTCCGGGAAGAATTGTAATTTAGTTGCCGTTCGGTTCCCAGCTCAGCTTAACGATTTTTTCCCTCTCTTTCTATTTAATACGTATCTATCTTTCCCCCACATTGTTTCTCTCTCTCTCTCTTTCTTTTTTTATCTCTATCTCACTTGTGTTTTGCCACATTGTCCTCGGGAAAGCGAAGAAAAATCTAGTCAGTAGTGTTTTCATCTTAAAACGTCAGCGCACCTCAGCTCGACTCAGGTTGGATAGTATGCCGTTCGGTTCCAATCTCAGCTCAACGATCATTTCCCTCTCTTTTTATTTAATACGTATCTATCTTTCCCCACATTGTTTCTCTCTTTCTCTTTCTTTTGCTATCTCTATCTCACTTGTGTTTTGCCACAAGGGAAGGATTGTGTATTAGCGTGCCGGTCCCCAACTCAGCTCAACGCTCGAGATCTAAGAAGACGCCTTTTCTGAAATATTTCAATATTTTTTAAAAATTATATTTAGTAAGTAAATGTTTCTGCCACGCATTTCATACTGTATTCAATTCCATCAAAGCAACTCTCCCATTAATGACGTCAGCAGAATACCCGGAGCGGAAATCTCACTAGCTGACGTAGTTGACGTCATATCAACCCTTAATCTGAAAGGGATGTGTATATCGGTTTATGCAGTATAACATTCGGAGAGCTGGTTGCCATGTCTAGGACGTCTCATAGTAACTTTCCTCGGTAACCGACCAGTTCATAATCAAACATAATCTTTAAAAATTAATAATCAGTGAAACATTGTAGATATCTACCACAGCGACAGTGGGTTCTCTCGCCGAGTGAAAATGTAATTTTTCCACGTGGCGCGTGGGTTGTATAGAATTAGCATTTGAAACGTGAGCCTTCGCTCGGTTGCTATGGCCATCGAATTCCCCCGGATCCCAATCCAATTAGACACGTACGGATCTTTATGATACTAACAGGAACCGCCATTATGCAGTATTGAACATCTGCAAGATTGGTTCTCTTAGGAAAACTAATGTGCTCTTCAAAAACATCCTACTTAGTTCAATAACACATGTGGTCGTTTGCGCATTCTATTAAACATGTAGCTGAGTGTTGATAGCCGCCGAGTGGATGCTGACACAGACAGTGGTGTCAGTATGTCGTGTTCGACTTATGCTGGACTAATTGTACCACTTTTTCAAACAGATGCAAGGAAATGTCACGTGGTTCATCTAAATATTAGAACACAAATGAATATAATATTATAAAAATAATAGATATTAATTTTATAACTATACTAAATATTAATAAAATAACCCAATAAATATTATTAATATTTTAATTATAAAAAATATGAATTTTATGACAACAATAAATATTAATATTATAACTGCAAAAATATTAATATCATAACCATAATAAATGTTAATAATATAACAATATTAAATATTAATATTATAATAATAAGAAATATGAATATTATAACAATAATAAATATTAATATTATAACTACAAAATATTAATATTATAACCATAATAAATGTTAAAAATATACCAATAATAAATATAAATATTATAATAAAATAATTTTATATTATAGCTATAATATTATAACCATAATAAATATTAGTATTATAACAATATTAAATGTTAATATTACAACTATAATACATATATTTATTATAATAATAAATATTAATATTATAACAATAATAATAGTAATATTTAGACAATAATAAATTGGAATGATATAACAGTAATAAATCTTACTGTCATAACACTAATAAAGGTTTAATATAATAACAAGCAAAATTTTTACTAAAAGACTAAAATAAATTCATACTATGCCACTAATACATTTTAATTGTGTTATTTATATTCATCGGACTACTTGTCAACTCCTGCTGTAGCTGTTCTTGTAATCTGTTATCACAAAAATTGGTCAGTCATCGCATAAGATGTATATCAATACCAACTGAATTTCAAGAGTCTCCGACAATTTTAAATTTAAAATGTCTGGAAACTTATGAAAGGCACCTTGTGTGTATATAAAATATATATAATATATATATATGAAAGTATATAATAAATATTAATAATATAACAATAATAAATTGGAATGATAGAACAGTAATAAATCTTACTGCTATAACATAATTTTATTCGTGTTATTTGGATTCATCTTAAGTGTTGTTTTCATTCTATATATTATAATACTCTGCAACATCACCTGTGTATAGATACTCCCTAAGGCATTTCTATTAAAATGGTTCTGTGGCGATGGAAGTCATTTTGGGGCTCATGGACTTTAAGTATCTGAGAGAGTGGCACTCGTCTGACAAGACGTTGCAATCATATATATATATATATATATATATATATATATATATATATATATATATATATATATATATATATATATATGATTGGTGAAACATGAGCACGTTATTCTCCTATAGTTAAATAAAGGGTTCCATTGGAAATTTTGTCAGAATTTCACATTCAGACCGATA
>NC_136500.1:129107945-129115445 GCF_053919585.1 Euprymna scolopes | reverse complement strand
ATATATATATATATATATATATATATATATATATACATATAAAAATAAATATATATATATGTATACATATATATATGTACATATTTATACATATATATATGCATATATATATATATATATATATATATATGTATATATATATATATTAATCAATTTGTATAAGAGAAGACTAAACCGGATTAGAAAAATTAGTAATAAATAGGTTTGTGCATCAAACAAATGGAACCTTGAAAATATACGTCGCCGCAGTAGTAAAAATTTCAAACGTTATAATGCAATCAATTGTTTCAATGACTGCGATTCGATGTAATTCAAGATACAGACCATGAGACTTGCTAGAACTTTTATTTTCTCGCGCAGCGAGGGACTTGCGCACGTGCGCAGCGTCACTTACCGGCACTTCTGCATTTAGCGCGCCGGATTTCCGTAATATTAGCTCGGGTTCAACCGACAGCTGGCGTAAACCGCCGGAATATGCCGAGCGCCGACTAAATTCAAGAACGCTAGGAAACAAAATTAGCAACATTTATCGACCAACCTACCGTAAATTTTATGATTTTTTTTTTGTATTTTAAATAAATACAAACATATTTGTTTTTGTTTTTCCCCAAGAGAATTTTTAGGAAAAAATTGGAATATTTTTGTAAGTTTTTAATATTAATTGTTAGAAAAACTTTTGAATTTATTTTTGTTTATGTTTTTTTTTTCAATAAAAGTTTTAAGAATTTTTAGGAAAACTGTTTACATTTTTTAAAGATTAGAATTGCCGTTAGGGTTAGCTTTCGATTGATTTAATTTATCCATGATTAAAAACTATTTTTTCTTTCCAAATTGCTAAAAGTCAACTTCTTCGATTTTTATTTGGCTAAGCGTATTTCTTATCGATTTTCATCGGTTGATCAACTTGATAATTTACGGAAATGCAAAAGTGCCATTTACCTTTATAGAATGTAAAAATAGCAAAAACAAACAAATAAATCTAGAGGACGGTTTTTTATGTATATTCTAAGAACGTTATGGGAAAGAAATGGATCGTTTATTTATGCTTTGTTTGTCATCTGAAGACGAAACTCTCTAGACTCGTTTTATCACCTTCTTTTATTAACGGCTGCTGAGATTAGTTACTGATACAAACTGAGCGATATGAGAACGTTTTAATTTATTTATTTACGGTGGGAAATCGTTTAATTACACCAAGAACTACTATTTCTAAGATGCATATAATGAAACTGTGCGTGTAATGAGGCGAATGCAATTTCAAACCTAAGCGAAACTGTCTGAATGTAATTTCGTTTCAAACTTAATCTCCTGTAGGGAATTTTAGACGCACTTAAACGATACACTTGGCAACAAAATCTATTACAAAATAAAAATGGCCGCGGTTGGTCCATTGCTAATCGCACAATATTGTGCCAATATCGAAGTGGTTGGTATTTAAGGCAGAAAATAACTAGAAACGTCTAGAAACCAAATGTTCTTTTACGTAATCTTCGTTATAGATGATAAGAAAAGAAATAAATATAAATAATAAATGCCAGGGAAATCGATTTTGAGTGAGATCAACCGCAACTATGGCCATCAAAATGCAAATAGTGGCTGTACCTCTTTATTTCAAATAATAGTGGAATTGAGTTTCTTAATTTATGAGATGAAAATTGGTTATTTCGTATTATTTCAATTATCCCGACTACTGTTTTTATCTTGCATATCATTGCCACAAAGATCAGGTTGATGTAACCTCCGACCTTCTTCAGGTGCATCTTGTCGAACTCTATCTAGTCATGGCTCACGAAAAGAAAACACGCTACCTCCGTAAAGTAAATAAGGATTCCCGTTTGAAACTCCGTGCAGATGACCGAGCTCGACAGAAAATTTCCCGAGTTCGACAGAAACTTTCCGGAGCTCGACAGAAATCTTCCCGAGCTCGACAGATAAATTTCCCGAGTTCGACAAGGTGCACTTGAAGATAGTCGGGGGTTATATCGACCGAAAAAGTGTGAAAATGACACTCAAGATTAGAACAGTAGTCAGAAGAATCCAAATAATACGAATAGGGGAATTAAAGTTGAATAATGGCTCCCGCATATGAATTAGTATTTATTTACAAGTATTGCGCGCCTTTTAGCTGACTGTGTGTGTTCTTCCAGATATGAACTTTTGGAATGTCTTGCATGACGCAATCCCCCCAAAGTCAATCGTTAATAAAATTCGCAATTCCTTTCTGTAATATGTAATTCAACTATATCTGTCACAGATACGCTTTAGTCTATGCGTGACTTATCCATCATGTTTCGGGCACAAGTGTTTTTTTTTACATTGGCATCACCACTTATCAAGGCCAAGAGGCAACTCGAGGATAAGGGTTAAAGAGTGTACAGTAGAAATTGGACAATATAGTAACCGTTAGTAATGGAGATTCGGTAAATTTGTTAACTTATATGGAACGGCTCATCAAGAACTTGTTTACGTTAGACTTGAAGACAATAACAACAGTCATACAAATAAATGCGCCACCTAGCGTCGAATGTTAGCAAAAGAGGTAGACAATTTCCATTCAAATCAAGTCGAGAATGACTTGGGGAAATTAGCCGATTTGCTCAAGAATGACATATGTTAAGAAAACCATATTGTAGTCAGCTGGAAAGCAGAAAAACGGAAGACAATTCCATAGGCGTGCAGGTCTAAGAAAGAAGCCTTACTTATGGAATCTATGTTTAGATTTAGGCACAGATAAAGAGTGGGGGAAATTAGTGATAGTGTTTTCTGCAAGACGGGTGTTTCTTGTGAAAGTTTGGCGAGGGGGGGGACCATAGATTGAAACTCAGCCGAGCACTTGACATGAAAATAACGATAAAGCAGAAACAAACTCGCAACATCTCTTCTGTGAGAAAGAGGTTGCAGGGAAGAGAAAAGGACATCCCATACAAGGCTACGAAGTTTATTTTGAACTCTATCAAGGCCGAAATTGAACGGTTTTGTCACCGTTCAATGTTATTCACATTTGTCTACGAAGTGCAAAATTATAATAAACTTTGCCATTCTCTACATTTTGTTCTGCCCTGATTTCTACAGTGAAATAGTTCGTCAGTTCATAATTAGTTATAAATAGGTTTGGAGATTACGCTTCAGATAATAAATCTGGCGAGATATGATGCGAGAGTGTGAAGCCTATTGAGAATAACACTGATGAGACGATCATCAAAGTTTCCGGAGCGATAAAACAATTGTTATTGAACATTAGGCTACTATTGGGGCTACTATTTGAGGCAATTTGCAGGAATTCTATGTAAGGAGTTTCGCAGCAAGTCTGTTTATATTGCACTTGAACTTCTGCATGTCAGTAGAGTCGGGGAGACAGGAACCTGAAAGCCTATTCAGAATCACACTGATGAGACGATCATCAAAGTTACCCGGAGCGATAAAACAATTATTATTGAACATTTATAACTGTAACTTGTTAAATAAATCAGGCATAGATTGGAGTTTATTTCTTTTTAATATGCTTTTTCTTTATTATTATTATTATTATTATTATTATTATTATTATTATGTATCTTACGCCAAGACAAGGCACAGTGCAACGTTGATGTACGGGGCTACTATTTTCGACACAATTGCAGGGATTTTATGTAGAGAGTTTAGCAGCAAGATACCTGCTAATATTACACTTGAACTTCTGCATGTCAGTACAGTCGGGGAAGCAGGAACCCGGAATGGAATTCCAATGTCCAGCAGTTCCAGAGCAGAAACTATCAGAGTAGAAGGCTTTCTAGTATCTGGAGATCTCTACCGTGAAGGGGTGAGATTTTGCCGCTTGTCTGGTTTGACGGGGGGTATTTACGTCGAGGGGCTACAAAGGCTTGTAGTTCGTTGGAGCATCTACCATTAAAATACTTGTAAAACAGGAAAGGGGATGTTACGAGGGGTCATCGCTTATCAAGACTCAAAGGTCACTCGAAGATAGGAATCAGTGAGTGTCAGGTAGTCGCTAAGATAACACTGATAGTAGTGTTTGTTGATTTAAGAGGACGGATCCATGTGAATTTGTTCACGTTAGACTTGAAAACGGATACGTTATAGTGAACTGGGAAGCAGTTACGCGGTAATGTGTTTCACAGACAGGCAGTTCGGGGAAAGAAATTGCTCACGGAATTTGCGTTTAGTTTTAGACATAGGTAGATAAAAAGCGAAATTGTTAATGGATATAGATAGACGAGTGTCTATTGCAAGTGTCCACAGAGAGAGAGAGAGAGAGAGAGAGAGAGAGAGAAAAGAGAAAGATGAAGAGAGAGGGAAATAGAAGAAGAGAGATGTTTAGTTACATTTTCAATAATTATGCACTACATCAAGTCACGTATATCAAGTCTGTTGCCAAGGTCGCTGGAAAGATGGTGGGATCCTTCTACCGCTCCAGAAGATATCTCACTACTGATCCAATTCTCTATCTATATAAAAGCCAAGTACGTCCAAGGATGGAATACTGTTGCCATATTTGGACAGGAGCTGCTAAAAACAGCCTATCCTGCCTTGACAGAGTACAAAATAGACTTCGTGGCTTAGTGGGGGATGCCCTTTTCTCTACCCTGCAACCTCTCTCCCACAGAAGAGACGTTGCGAGCCTATCCTTGTTTTATCGTTATTTCCATGGCAGGTGCTCGTCTGAACTCCAATCTCTGGTCCCACCTCGCCAATCTTTCACGAAAAACACCCGTCTAGCTGAATCCACTGTGAAAAATTCCCCCCACTCTATATCTGTGCCTAGATCGAAACGCGGATTCCATGAACAGAGCTTCTTTCTTAGAACTGCACGCCTGTGGAACTCTGTTCCGTCTGCCTGCTTCCCACCGGACTACAACTTGGATGTGTTCAAGTCCAATGTTAACAAATTCCTAATGAACCGCCCGCTTAAGTAAACACTTCATCAAATCTCCACACTAACGTAATGTACTTGCAATAACCCTTATCCCTGAGTGGCTTCCGGGTTTTGCAAAATGGTGATCACTGTGTAAAAAAAAAAACTACATATATTCACAATACGACAATAGGTTCAATAACGAGGTAGAGACAAATCCAGGTTAAATTTGTGATAATTAAATACATTCGTGGGTTCAAAGGAAGATTTTCAGTGAGTCACAGCCCTCATTGCTAATTTGGGATTTTGTATCATATAAGCTTAGACAGCTACCTCGCTCTGACCCGAACGCGTCAGATCGTCTCCTTGAACGCTATCACCTACGCATGCTAATATTGAAAACAAAAAATCGTATCATGATAATTTTTAGCCTTTCTTTTTAACTTGTAAACAGGCATGTGTCGATGAGCTTAAGATAGTCATTACAGTTTTCATTATAAGGTTAATGGAATATTACAAAATTAATGGAGTATCATTACAAAATTAATCGGTTATCATTAGAAGATTAATAGATTATTACAAAATGGATTATCATTACAAAATTCATCGGTTATCATTATAAGGTTAATGGAATATTACAAAATTAATGGATTATCATTAAGAAATTATCGGTTATCATTATACAAAATTAATGGATTATCATTTCAATATTAATCGGTTATCATTATAAGATTAATAGATTATTACAAAATTAATGGATTATCATTAAAAAATTAATCGGTTAGCATATACAAAATTAATGGATTATCATTACAAAATTAATCGGTTATCATTATAAGATTAATAGATTATTATAAAATTAATGGATTATCATTACAAAATTAATCGGTTATCATTATACAAAATTAATGGATTATCATTACAATATTAATCGGTTATCATAATAAGATTAATTGCTATTACAAAATTAATGGATTATCATTAAAAAATTAATCGGTTATCGTTATAAGATTAATGAATTATTACAAAATTAATGGATTATCATTAAAAATCAGCATAGAGGGGCACATTGCATAAAGTGGATCGTGTTTTTTAATGGGTTTTGTTAGAATTTGATTTTAATACGATACCTAAATACAAACTTTGCATAATGACCTGTAATATAAGAAATGCAACTCGTTTAGAATCTAGTATCTATATTTTGAGGGAGGAACAACATAGCATTATCTCCTTCCTATATCTGACTGGATAAACGTTTCGCTTGGAAAGATATACAAGTGGAGTTTTGCAATTTTGTTGCTAGCCAGTGGCCCATAATTTAGTAGTTTATTTTAATCTTTTTCGCCACAAACGAGGCATAATGTCACTTAATCGTAAAGCTATTATTTTGAACTATGTCGACAGGGAACTGTGTAGGGAGTTGTGCAGCGAAAGTTCTCTTTACATTACATCTAAATGTCTGCATGTGAGTATAGTCAAGTAAGCAGGAAGTAGGTGACATAACTCTTAAGTCTAGCAGTCTGTTGGAGTAACTGGACAAAACAGGGGAGGGTAGAGCGGTAGCCCTTGATATATCTAAGGATTTGGACAGGGTATGGCACGATGGTATTCTAAGGAAAATTAGAGCATATGGTATAACTGGAAGAATACACAATGTAATAAATCTTTCTTAAGTAAAAGAAAAATCCAAGTTGTCCTCGACGGTCGTACATCTAAACAATATGATATAAATGCAGGGGTACCTCAAGAGTCTCTCCTTGAACCTTTTTTATTCCCGATATTCATAAATAACCTCCCTGATAATATTGTTTCAGAGATGGGTATATTTGCCGATGACACAACTCTCTATAACAGCCACAAGGGGAAAACAAATGAACACATATCTTAGGATTAGCAGAAACACAAGAGGATGACCTCCAATCTGTAGTAGAATGGGGACAAAAATGGATGGTCACATTCGATGCTGCCAAGACTAAGCTTGTTTCCTTCAATAATTACAAGAAACCTTCTCTACCATCAATAGCAATGGCCAAGAACACATTGCCTGAATGTACTTCTTTTAAACTCATCGGCCTAACGTTTACAGGGAACATGAACTGGAATATATAAATGGAGAATATTGCCAAGGCTGCTGAAAAGAAGGTGGGCTCCCTCTACCATACTAGAAAATTACTTACGCCTGAAAGTATCCTGTACCTATATAAGGCCACCATTCGCCCATGTATGGAGTACTGTTGTTACATTTTGGGCTGGTGCGTCTGCTGCTTGTCTCTCACTCCTGGACAGGGTTCAAAAGAGACTCGCCAACCTGAAAGGTCCTGAATTGTCATCTAGGCTTTAACCTCTGTCCCATCGACGAGATGTTGCATCCCTCTGCCTGTTCTACAAATACTTTAATGGCCAATGCTCTGACAAACTGCAAGCACTTGTACCTCCTCAACGTGACTACCCCCGACAAACCCGACAAGCAACTAAGTTCCGCCCCTTTACAGTAGAGATACCTATGTGTAAGAAAGCCTTTAACTCCAATAGTTTCTTCCCCAGAACTGCAAGCCTTTGGAACTTCCTTCCCGGATTCTGATTTCCCAACTGTACTGATATGCAGAAGTTCAAGTGTAATGTAAACAAACATCTTTCTACCTATCTCC